>NC_051182.1:29274053-29319671 GCF_013339695.2 Rhipicephalus sanguineus
GGTTCGCGCAGTACACGGGCATCTAGCATTTTCCTCCATAGAAATGCGACCACCGCGGCCGGGATCAAACCCGCGACCTTCGGGTGAGCAGCCGAGCACCGTAACCGCTACACCACCGCGGCGGACGCAAGGATAGTGAGAGAGCTGAAGACAGAAGACCCCTGGAAGACGCTCAACTAACGTGGCCCGCAACGTGGACCACGTCGTATACACAAAAACCGGGGTCAATACTTCCTACAATCAATCTGCCGAGAGAACCAGGCCTCTCAACATTACCGGTGACTTCAACATCGATTTATCAAGACCCAACAACGCCTGGTCTTTGTACTGCGTGAAAGAAAACTTGAATATGTACAGCGCATCAAGAAACCTCGCTGCCACGTCCAGGACAGCGTCATCGTGGATCATTTCATCGTTAGAGGCATCCAGCATTTCCACCAGCTGTGCTATACCTCGCACTTCACTACACTTAGACCGCTCGTAACCGCCTTCACGAACGAATCCAATTAACAAGTCCGGTCCAGCTGCTGGTGCTCACTGATCACGGTGATGATGACCGTGTTCAAGAACTGTCAAGATCCCCTTCTACACATACACATGGGTTCGTGAAACGTGCGTGCGTCCTCCGTCATGACGGACAAGCATAAGCATTACAACTATAACGCAACTGTAACAACTGCAACTGTGAATGTAACGTACGTGCAGTGCGGCTGCGCGTTCCACTCGGCTGTGTGTATATCCCGGGAAACTTTAGTGAATCAAGCTTAGTTGTGAGTAACGCCTGTCCTGTGCATATGTGTTTCTTCTTTGCGCTGTTCGGATTCGCGCTATCCACTATTGAAGAATATAAGCATTACATCTCAGCTTAACGGGTCTGGTCCCATGTTTTGTTGGCATCGTCACGCAACTGCACGCAACTGGTTATATAATACATATGCAACTCTTCAACATATGAGTGCGCGTATACCACTTCCACATTTCTCTAGCATCATTCCGTAACCTATCGCTCAATGTAAAACAAATTATGCCACAGTCACCATCCCGCGCATGCTTCGCATAACATCGATTCCCACGATACGTGGGTGCTGCCGAATTTTTTTCTGAAGGACCGTGCGGCAGCAAAGCGAGTCCAGCTACCATGTGGCGCTGTAACAATTTCTGACAAGAACTCGGTATGCCTGCCGTCCAGGAACGTGGACGCGGCAGCGTCAACTCAAGGTACAAAACTTTGGGCGCTCACACTGCAACCAAGGTTACACAAAATCAACATAAACCATTCTTTTTCTCGAATAGAGCCAAACAATTCAGAAGCTGTCTGTCAGTTAAGATGTATCGATAAAAAATCACAGCATATCCACGGAGTGAATGATGATGAGTGGGCGAAGCTGCGGAGGTTCATCGGTAAACCGTGAATCTTCCGTGAATTCTGCCCAGTACATCATCACAGACGTGAGATCGGGCGCGTTTATACTAAAGGTTCGATGAGAGTTATGAAGACTTGCAGCTCACTTTAAGTTTACATGTACGCTGTGAATTTTCATTGTTTAGAAAACCATTGCTTTAGAAAACATCTGGCGTCTTTCGTTAAATAGCTGACGTCTTTTCGTTTTGCTTTAGAAACATCTGGCGTTCTTTCGTTTAGCTTTTAGAAAACATCTGGCGTCTTTCGTTGGTTTAGTTCATCAATCAACGGCGTTTTGAACAAATTTTTATTGTTTATTCACGCACAGGAGAAATCTCACCAGGCACTACCTTGGAGGTAAACAATGGCTGCTAATGGGAATGAGAGACAGAAGAAGTCGGCTTTTTAGCTAACACTTACACTTCTACTTCTACTAACGTTTCCTACTGGAACATGCCAATGGCTGCTAATGGGGAATGAGAGACAGAAGAATTCGGCTTTTAGTTACGTGCACGCTGCGAATTTTTTATTGTTCAACAACGCACAGGAAAAATTCTCCCACCTGCACCACCTTGGAGGTCAAGATCTGGTACTAGCGTTACGACTGGTTACGCACTACGACTACGAGGGACGAACGGGTGCCGCTTTAAGGAGCTTAGCCCCTAAAAAGTGCAGACGTACACCATGACGGGTGGCTTGAGGAGAACACCATTCTTCTGTCATCAATGACCGCTGTTTGTTCAGAGTTTACACATAGTGATTTTATGAAATTCTGAAGTGATACCATCATTTCGAATTGAATTTTAGGAGAATGCGTTCATCAGCCTAATGATACTTCACTTATAGGTTTTGTCCACATATGTGGACGCTGGGATACAAAGGGTTTAACTGGCCAGCTAAATCAGTCCAGGAGAGCACATTATCTTGGATGATCAGCCCACCAAGGACGTATGCTTTACTCTTAGAAATTTGTCGTTTAGATATTTCCAAAACAATTCCGAGTTATTTTTCTTTTTATTGAAGAAACGGTTCTGAAACTCAGATTTTCCTTCGTGAAGCTCTTTGTTCAGTTTATTTCGATAACATTTAAACACCTTCAGGTCAACAGAATAACGGGTAATCATGAAACGTTTGAAAAGCCTACTCTTGCGGTTAATCATCTTGCTATGTTCATAAGTTATCCATGGTTTACGCGGTTTGACGTATTTACCTTTCGTTTTTCACCAAAAGCACCTGTCGTAGATATATTTTATCCTAATAATAAATAATTCGTACAATTGATTAGGTTGGGAAGGAGCAAGAAAAGCGGACCATACGGCGTTTCGCACAGAGTAACTGAAAAGACAAAGCCTACTCACTCATACACTGTTTAGAATATATACACAACGGTTCCACTCTCTGTTATCGCTTTGAAGCGAACAGGCAAGTATAGCGCATTGATCGGTGATAAGCAATCTTGCCAGCGCAGCTTACAATGGAAGCCACATCAACAGCATATAAGCAAACAAGTGGATGGCGCTGTGACTCTTATAGGAATTTTGATAACGTTCTAGAGACTATTTGTTCAAATAACAGACATAAATTGAGAAACAGCTCCTGTCAGGCATTTGACATAAATACTGAAAACCCATCCGGTAAGGTCATGCAGTACTGTGAACAACAGGAACTACATATGCCAGGTTCGAAAGACATAAGCCACGTCTTCCTAAAATTTAAACGTGTTTGGGTGCAGAGTACTACCATGCTCGAAGGACATCAGCTGCACATGGACGAAATTGAAATGTTTAGTGCGTGCAGTAGTAATAGTAGTAACAGTAGTAGTAGTGTACAAATCCAGTGTACAAATCTGGTGACCCGAACCACCCGGGTAGTTATAGACCGATAACTATTCTCAGTACAGTGAACACCGTATCCGAAAAACTCATTGCGTTACAACTAAATGCATTCTTTGAGAACAATAACATTATCTGCCCGCAGCAGCATGGTTTCATTGCAGATAGATCTACTGCAACCGCCGTTTCAACACTTTCACAATTCATTAACACCGCTGTAAACAGGCAGGACGTTGCAGTGTCAATATTTCTCGATGTAACGAAGGCGTTCGACACAATCTGTCATGCTAGACTATTTGAAAAGTTAGAGTCTTATGGAGTCGTTGGAAACGCGCTTCAATTCACCCAGAGCTATTTCCACGCACGTAGACAGCAAGTAGTAATTAACAAACATTGCTCTACTTTTGCTGATGTCACATGCGGAGTACCACAGGGATCGGTTTTGGGTCCCATTTTCTTCTCTTTATACGTCAATGATCTACCGCTAGCTCTTACGTTCACAAATGTCTTAATGTATGCTGATGACACAGCATTACTTTACTCAGGTAACTCATTCCTTCACTGCAAGACATTATATCGAAAGAAATGACAATAACAAATAAGTGGTTTACAGAAAACAGGCTAGCCATAAATACTGAGAAAACTCAATATGTCGTATTTCACTCAAGCAGAAAAATAGTGAACTACAGCAGCCTTAATATTTTTCTGGCCAACCAAACTCTGAATAGGGTCGACTCATTCAAATACTTGGGAATTCGTTTTGACCATCACTTGCACTGGAGAGACCAGATCAATGCTGTGTGTAGAAAACTAGCTTTTAGCTGTTATGCACTGGTCCGTTCCCGCCAATATTTTCCTCGTTCTCTACTTCGTTGCATATATTTTCCTCTGTTTCATTCACACCTCGGCTACTGCTGTGAGGCCTGGGGCCTAACATACAAAACTTATTTAAGACCTATACTCCAGTTACAAAAACGTGCTTTAAGAATAATAACATTCTCCCCCGTTCATTACCCCAGTGGCATCCTATTCAATGATCTTCATATTCTCTCATTTACGGCGCTAAGAAATTATAAGGTAACTTGCCTACTTCACCAAATACTGTACACAAACTTGCCACTACCCAACACGATATTCCACTTCCCGCGTGCAAACACCAGACAAACAAGTCAGTTAAATTTAAATCTACCTCCCTGTAACAACGTTTATGGCGAACGATTGCTAGAATTCTTCGGAGCTGTAACCTGGAACACTGTGCCTCTGGAAATAAAAACTACGCGTAACCTCAACCTTTCTTGCAAACGCTTTTTCTTGTCTAATGAATTGTAATCACCTTCCGTACGTAGATTGTACATCACTGATTGTACATCCATATGTATCAAACCAATCATTTTTCATGACCAATCATGTGCGTTGCTAACTTTTATGTATTTTCTCTATTGGACCAGCTACTAGCCACGTAGGCTATTGGTCCAAATATTATGTACGCATGATTTGTATACACGTCTTAATAGTAGTAGTAGTAGTTGTTGGGGTGGTGGTGGCAGTAGTGGTAATAGTAGTTGTAGTGGTACTAATACTAGAAAGCTGTTTTTTGTGCGTTAAGCTTCCGAATCACTAGTGTTATCACGTCCGGAGGACATCAGCCAGGCCTACGAGATATTGCAAAGTTTAGTGCGTGCTTAGCACTAACACGATCGAAAGAGCTTGTAGGAGAGCTTCCAGTATAAAAAACAGACAAAGCGATCGGCTCATCCAAAGTTCCGCGGTGACATTATATTTTTAAAAATATTCTTGGACATAAAACGACAAACGTGTCAACAACACGAAAGTAAATTACGCTAACGCCTGCACACTTCACGGAAATCTTACCGTCTAAATCTTCCGTTTAACTCTTTTCATCGCGGTGCACAGACAACGGTTGACGGCCGTAGCTGCTCACGTGGAATCTCGCACGTGGTTAGCAACCTCTCGTATGACTTGGCCATTGCCAAGTCGTACCAGATGTCTTGCTTTTTAAGGCAAAAGTCTTATATGCCTCATGAAACGCGAACATTGACCGGTGTCCCCCATCGGCGGCGTCAACACGAGTGATGCAAAAATCATCATCACCTGTGACGTCATCACATGACGTCATTATGATTTCACAAATCGCCAAAATTTGTGTTGTCATTACGACGTCATCATGGCGTCACAGTGGCGTCACGTGACGTAATGTCAAATGATGACCTTGTAGCTTGGTGAATGGTGGGCCGATTGCAGAGGCTGTGCAAAACCATGTGAGGTGCTTCCGACCGTGGAGGCACTGGAAAACTACGCTAGGTGCAGAAATCTTTCAGAGGATGAAGGGGCATCGACTGAGAAGAAAAAAAGGTGCATTATGCCTGCCAGTCGCCCTAAGTGAGTACATAAGCGAATTTTATAATTACAAGGTGGACTTCTTACCAATCTTAAACGCTCCTAATGGAACAACTGCGAGCACCTTACTGTTCCTGTCACCGAAAAATATGAGGGCGCTTAAAGCTTTAGGATTGCAACGTATTAGCGTCATCGGGCGCTCTTCGCTAGAGCACTGCAGGGGCCCGGCCCGGCCGGCGGGCCGTGCCCTCCGAAGCGTTTTCCGGCTGGCTCGGGCTTGAAAGTGCGGGCCTCGACCGGGCCCGGGCTTGAAGCCGCGGGCCTGGGCCGGCCTTGAAGCTGAGGGCCGGGCTCGGGCCCACTTCTTATAAGGCCTATGTCGGACCTTCGAGCACACGCGAACGTTGTTCATTGCATGGTCTAAGGCATTCTGCGCCACGCTGAAGTGACAAGTGAAAAGAGCTTGCTATTAGTACAGCTTAGAATGGTGGAACCTTTTATATGGAATAGGATCAAGCATGGTGTGTAGCAGCTTGATTATATAGTTATATTGTACATGACGATTACGTTTCCGTGACGACGTTAGAATATGAACGATTTATATTTCATCTGCTTTTGGTGACTGTTCACCATCTTTAACGTTAACGTATTTTATCCTGCTGCAACAAATAATAATCAGGAGCCTCTTTTAAAAAATTGTGTAAACAACGTTTCCAATGCGAGTGTAGAAAAGAGCATTAAAAAAATGTCCCGAGTTTGCTTCTATCCGCTTTTTCATGTTAGTTGTGCACTTCTTTTAAACAGATTTTGTTGCTATGCGTTATTTTCGCTATACTTTTATTGTAGTGACTTGCCATGTGCCAGATAGACAACATTTCATTTATATTCCTTGGTATTACGTGCCAAAACCACGATATGGTTACGAGGATTAATTTAGACCACCTGGAGTTCTTTAACGTGCACCTAAAGATAAGTGCACTGGTCTTCTTAAAGCTGAACATTTTGACAGATTTGCCTGTCTGGTTGGGTTAATTAATTAAGACTTTCAAAGGGCTCCAACCAAAAATGGGTTTATTTCCCGACGTTTCGGAATCAACTCGATTCCTTCTTCAGGGGGAGTGACAGCGGAAGGGTCCGAGGTGCAACTCTTACCTTCTCTTTCGAACCAGCTGGGGAGAAGGAGGGAAGGCGCGTCTTCTTTGGTGGTGAGAGTGTTGAGGAGGTTGCGGTTGCCGCGGTTGGTGTGGTTGCGTGGGATTGATGTTCTTGCATTTCGCCCCTATCAAAATGCGGCTGCCGCGGCCGCGGGAATCGCACCTGCATCCTAGGACTTAACAGCAAAACAGCTTAACCGCTGAGCTACCACCGCGGGCAAAGCAACATTTAGATGCATGTACACACCGGATTTCCGTCCGATCGCCCGCTACAAAGCGCAAGGCATCATTATTAATCATCATCAACAACTGATATCCTCTAGCGGGCCCGGGCCGGGCCTGGTCATGAACACGCGCGCCCTGGATAAGTTTGGTAATGAACGCCCGGGCCCGGCCCGGGCTTGGAACTACGGGCCCGGGTCTGGCTCGGTCTGGGTTCGGTCATGTACGCCCGGGCACGTGCCGGGCCCGGGCTGGGCTCGGGCTTCATAAAGCGGTCCTGGGCCGAGAAATCAGGCCGGTGCAGTGCTCTACTCTTCGCATCGTTTTCCGATGCGCTTGGCATACTCCGCTTCTAGGCCGACGGGTCGACTGGACCGTGAGGGGTCTAACGTCTGTGCACGTGACATTGGCCGTTGTAAAGAAACGCCTCGCAGTCAAAAAAATTTGCAAGTACAGTTGCAAAGTAGCCACTCCGCAGTACGTACAAGATACTTTGGCATTGTAGCGAAGTTGCAGAAGTGCCGACTACTTCGCAATGTAGCGAAGTGCCCTCTACGCATCGGTAAGACGACACGCGCAAGGACGTAGCTTCCAAGATTGTTGATGGTGTGTCTAACGATGCTGATAATTATCGCTGAGCATTTTGCATGAGGTGGGCAGCAGTAAGCCGCGTACTCATACCGCAATGCAGATCTGCAACGCCTGTTGCACTATACGCTTCTGCCATGCAGTATTACATCTGCTAACGTGATTGCTCGTCCGACACGAATCCTGAAACGGGCTCGTTCCGAAGTAGTTTGAAGCACTGGATAGAAGGTGTTTTTCTTTGATCAGTCGAACAATTTCCTGGAATAAATACTTCAAATGCGTCGTTTCGGGAAAGTTCTCTCCACACCGGTCTTAACCTTCTATTTGGGTTGAAGTGTACCGGTATATAAGTTTTTTGAAATTGCAGTGTAAATTTAACAGTTCGCATCCCTGAAACAAAGAAAAAGAATAATGGGGTGGTACTGTGGTAGAATATTTGACTGCCGCGCAGAACGCAAGGCTGATACTCGGTTCAGGGCTTCTTTTCGACAAAGGATTTGTTTTGCTTAACTATGAGTCTACTGTCCTCAACCGGGTCTTCATTTTAGGCAAGCTCTTAGCAAAGCAGCGGCTTCCCTGAAAAAGCAAATCCTCTTGTGAAAACTTTCGCTCTAGTGACAACTGCTTTCATAACTTCAAGCCTCAATCATTCCCGTAACGTCTATGCAAAGAGGTTATTGTAGTTTTCTCTGAATGTATATTCGAGTGCTTCCGTTTTACAACTTATAAAATTACAGATACGACTGCTTAGTGCACAAGATTCTGTGCACCGATTCCTACTTTCGAAGTAACATATTGTCACGTTATTGCGAACGGTACAGAACCTCTGTCTGTCGGGGCACCAGGACGTCGAGCTGAACCGACACAGGAAAAACACGCTTCTTCGTCTTCTCCACTTCCTTCTCCTCTCGTCAGTTTTACAGTGGCACATGCACACAGTAGAATAGCGCAATGCCATCCCATGCTCGTGGCATGGGATGGCATCGTCCCGATGCTTAATGGCATCGTCCCGATGCTTAATGGCGAATAAAACAGAAAATAATCGCACACGCACACACGCACAAATGATGCAGCAGTGTCGAGGTGTTCGAACGATAATCCAAGTAGACTTGAATAGTCAACGGGGGTAGTACGGCTTCATCCTCGATACATGCACAACGTCTGCTTGCTTTAAACGACGAGATCGGCGAGCCGTGCTTTCAAGCAGGACTTCGTAGTTGACGTCGCTGAGGCGACGTAGAACTCGATAAGGACCGAAGTAGCGGTGGAGTAATTTTTTCGAGCGGCCCCTTTGGCGAATAGGAATCCAGAGCCACACTTGATCACCGGGCTGGTAAATAACCTCGCGATGACGAGAATTGTACCTGTGCGAGTCGATGTGTTGCTGGTTTTGGATTCGCTCGAGTGCAAGCTTGCGAGCTGCGCCTGCGAGCCGGATAAAGTCGTTCGCATCGGTGGTAATGTAACAGCTGTCGGGTAACAGCATGGCATCCAGCATCGTAATTGCTTCTCGGCCGTGAAGCAACCGGAAAGGGGTGAACCCCGTAGTCTCTTGAACCGCAGTATTATAAGCGAACGTAATGTATGGTAGAACGTCGTCCCAGTTTTTGTGGTCTTGGTGAACGTACATAGAGAGCATGTCAGCGAGGGTCCTGTTTAATCTCTCCGTAAAACCATTGGTTTGTGGATGGTATGCGGTAGCTTTGCGATGAGCGGTTCCGCTAAGCCTCATGACGTCTTGCATCATTTGCGCTGTAAAAGCTGTTCCGCGGTCAGTGATGACAACTGCTGGCGCTCCATGGCGGAGGACGATGTTGTTCACGAAGAAGTACGCAATCTCATTGGCAGTGCCTCGTTGTAGGGCTTTTGTTTCGCAGTACTTCGTCAAATAGTCAGTAGCGACTACGATCCAGCGGTTGCCGTCATGAGACTTCGGGAAGGGCCCGAGCAAGTCCATGCCGATTTGTTGAAACGGCTCTGCTGGCGGTGCAACAGGCTTCAGGAAACCAGCTGGGCGCATAGGTGGGGCTCTACGACGCTGGCAATCATTACAATATTTACATTCGAACGACGGCACAGGGGCAAAGCAAATAGCGGTAATTTCATCATCATCGTCGTCATCATCGTCATCATAAGCATGACTGCAGGGCCAATGTCTTCCCCGTATTTCGCCCAATAACCCTGTCTTGTGCTTGCTGCGCCCACCTCATCCCTGCAAGCTTCTCAGGCTCCTCCGTCCACCCGACTTTCTGTCTCCCTCTCGCGTGCTTGTCTTAACTTGGGATGCAGTATGTTGCTCCTATGGTGCATTCAGTCTAGAGAAGCGAAGAGAAGTCAAAACGGCACAGCGGCCGGAAAACCGTCTTCGCGCGCGTCGAAAATGTTCACATTTGTTCTGCCCCTCCTGCATGCCGGAAATTCATTCTATTTTGCCCCTTTCCTGAGCATTTAATTTCTCATCGCATTCCAGTAACGCATGGAAAACACTGGAAAAACTAGCTTTTGCCTTTTCAAACCATACTTTCGGGAGATACACAAGCAGAAACTACATAAGCGGCTACTCCAGCAGCGGCGGCGACGTATTCACCCGGTTGTCAAAAAGCGAGATAGGTTGGGGACCGCCGACTCGCTTCCGCTTCACCTTCTGCAAATTCCAGTCTTCTCGGTAATCTTAATCCAAACTGGGCTCTCGAGGAAAGTCTCCTTGTCGAGGCTGTGAGTTTTGTCGTGCTGCACGGGTAGTTTTCAATAACGCCGATGCGAGCCACCTCCGACGCCATTGCCGCCATGTTGAATTTGCGGCCGGCCGTTGTTTACATCACGCTGTTTAGTACAGCCAAAGAACGGCTTCCCATGACACGGAACAGCGATCCGCTTTCGTATAGCGGAAAAAATCGGTCTCGTATCGATTTTTTTTCATCGGGCTAGCCGCCTGCTTTTCCAGCCGCTTAGGCGGCGAAGCGAGTGAATTTCCGGTGAGTTCTGCAGCGTTCGTCTCCTTGGAGGCGAAGTGTGAACGCGCCTTTAATTTGCAGCGGTTACCATAGCTTTGGGCTCCATGTACTGCCCATCCCCATTCCTGTTTCTTGATTTCTACTAAGGTGTCCTTAAGACACAATTGTTCCCTGACCCGCTCTCCTCTTTTTTACTGTTCCTTAACGTTACACTTATCACTATCCATGACCCCCGTCGTCGTCCTCAGTTTAAGTTGAACACTTTCCGTAAAAAGGTACCTTGTTCTTTTCCGAGTTGGTTCATGCTCTGAGAAATGCAGCGTGATTGAGGCGAAGACAGGAGATACAAATTGACACAGACGAGCGCCGACTTACAAGTGAGATTATTTGCACTTCAAAAAGCGTTTTTATGCGCATTACCTGGTCACGTCACCCGAAATGTTTACCTCAATGACATAATAACAGGAAGGCAGGCAAAGATACTATAGAGAAAAATAGTCGCATATTTACAAGCACGACGAGATGCTAGCGCCCGTGCGTACACATGTTATACAAGGAGAACTAATCCAGCGATGACAAGACCCATAACACTGAAATCGCACTTCGAAACACGGCTGCAGAATAACAAAGCCAGACATGTGCAGGGCATGAAATGAACTACCTGGTTCTAGTAACCATCTAGAGAAGCCACGTTGGCGTGTGTTAGTAAAACCGACGGCTTGCTTACGCGCTTATCGCAAAATAATGCAATGACAACACAGCCATAACCTCTCAACAATGTAGTTCAAAAGATCGCTGCGCCAAGGCACAGAACCACAAGACGGGTAAGCAGGAAATGAACTTCTTGACGAGATTTTGTTCTTGACCTTGTTGGCGCGTTTGTGAAAGCACATGATGATGATGATGATAATGATGATCGTGCCCCGCAACTCCGAGAAAGACAGGATCGTGCCCCGCTACTCCGAGAAATGGAACGCGTCTGGATTACGTCTGCGCTACGTGACGCCACCTCGCGGCGAAAAGAGAAAGCTAAGAAAAACAAACAAAATTGTTATTTCTAGAACTTCTTTCGTGTTGAAATCTATAGAAAATTGAACATGGCTTATATTGAGCGCCTCGAAAAGCGTCTGCTTGTGTGCAGACGACCATACCGGTGAGATCCGAGCGATCCGAGCATTTCGCTCAACCACCATCTTGCTTAGACAGCAAGGTAGCCTGCATCGTTTTTGTCTCCTATGCCGTGTTCTCGAAGCTGTCGAAGCTGTGCGCCTAGCTGCATATCTAGCCGTCTACGGTGAGAATTGGAACACACCCTTTGTGATGCCTCACTCCTTTGCTAACATTATATAAATATTTGCATGGCAAGACATGAGTTCATTGGAATGAGTAGTAAAATTCCGAGAGCGAAGAGTGGGAAAACATGACGCACCAAGTTTATACGTCGCTTTCTTGTCAATGAGATCAAGAAAGGGAGAGGGATGCACACACCCCTCCACGCACAAGCTCGACGCCACCGTGCGCGAAGGCGTGATTGCGACGGCAACGCCGCGATAGCAGCGAGCTGCTGCTCCTCGGCTGGCCGTTGCGGCCTGGGAACTTTTGACAACGCCTGTACATACAAGCACTACGGCACCGAGCGCTGGCCTACCATTTCAGACACCTTCATAGATAGAGACTGCATAGTGCAGCGTTTTGAAATGTTATGAAGCGCACAGTCGAACCGTCCGCTAGACCTTATCGGCTAAACCATCAGGTCACGCGATCTTGCCTTGACCAATCAGCGCGCGCATTTCACGCCTAGCGGTTGATCCACAACATCGCCTGATCTCGTTAGCCAATCATAAATGCGCGCATGCTTTCCTAGCCACACGTGACTTCGCGAGCCACTCGTATAGAGTCGCGCGCATAGATATCTCGGTGGGGCCGTCTTCCCTCCTCCACTGAAGTGGTGATGCATTGCCTCCGGGATCGGCCCACCTTAGACCTATCGATGATATAAAACGATGACTTCCATCATATATGTGGCATCACATAGAGACGTAATCGTGCCACGTCACCTTGTATGCTTCGTCTTTGTGTTCCGTCTTTTGCGCTGTTTCAATATAAACCCAAACCAACTAGGCGAACTCCCCCTTTTGCTGCAGTCATGTTGACGGCACACATTTTCGCGACCTGTGACATCATGGTAACGTCATCGCTGCCTGAGACAAAGTCACCCAGGTTTTTCGGACGGGGCTTCGCGAGACCTCGCGAGTCTTAGCAGGTCATGCGCGACATTGCGAGCCTCGCAAAGTGCCACGCAAGCCTCACGTTAAGGCTTTCATCTCAACCTCAGACATTGAGGTGTAATCGATTTGGAACCCAGGTTTCTGCATGGCATTCAAGTATTCTACCACACAGCCGCGCCAGTGCTTGAAACTACTTCGGAAACATATACTGTGCATTCGAGTCGGGCCATGACTCGAGTTAACAGATCTTATATTGAGTGGTAGAAGCGTAGAGTCACTTCAGGCGCCACACCATACGAATTACGGAACGTGTGGGTAGGTGGTTGAAAGCTGCCAACCCATAACAAGGGGCTCAGCCATAATTCATCGTCAGCTACAGCAATCATCTACTGTGCAGCTACATAGGTGCGCGTAGTGGTTTTACATACACATAGTGGGTGCTTCGCCGCTGTAATTGCAGTGAGCGCCCTAGAAGAGCTTACAACGGTCAACTACTTAGAGAAGTAACAGGCTCAAGTGCGCAGAAAGTTTCTGTGCTCGCACGACCTAATGACGTCACACTCGGAGCAGCTGCGTAGGCGGCGGTTGTAGGAGGCGCTAGTCGGCTGTGTGGATGCGAGCAATGCAGCGTCCACGCCCTGCTGTTTACGCATCGTTACTGACGTCCCCGTTAAGTGTAGACCAAACGTGGACGGCAGTAGCAATGGTAATAGACGTCTTCGTTCTCCTGTTGTCCGTGTCTCTTTTGAGCAGCACCTTCTTTTTAATAATGGACGATAGACTCGCCCAGGCACGTGCATTATTTTAACAGAGATATGCTGTGACAATATCCATCGACAAGGTATGAAAGAGTGTTGTAGTATATCAGCGTTCTAGTCGATGAATGAAACGAGAGGCACTACACCTCGAGCATAGGCAAGCACGCTCACTCATGTGTAAACTCACTCACATTCACTTGGAATGTGATTTTCAGTAAATATCCACGAGTGTGTGCAGCAAGGTGTGAGTATGAGCATGAATGAGTACCTGAGTCAGAGATGCCGTGCGTATGAGGCGAATGAGCCTCTATGTATGTGTGCGTGTAATTGTGAGAGGTGAGGACCATGCACATCATCGAGTACTGTTGGGCCTCATGTGCCTTTCTCCAGATATGCTATGCCCCATCCAGTTTTTGGGGGTCACCTTGTGAATGCACCGTAATGTGCGCGTTTGTTGGGGGCATTTGTATGAGGGCAAACATTGCGCAATAAGCGCGTAATGGTGTAATTATCTTGATCGCATGTAGCTGCCGATGATCAAACATTATCGCGTTACCGAGTGCAACGAGCAACAAGTACAGATGAAAACGTTTTCGATCATCGCGGCGCACCAGGACGAAACTGAAATAGCCTGCTGTAAACCGTACGGTAAGTCTGCAGTGGTGTAGCTGTTCGCCCAAGAAGACAAGAAATGTTAGAAACTACAATTAAACATCTAGACAGGCCGAAGTATGTATTAGAACTTTAATTGACAAGTTATTCAAACGCCTGATAACGTGGCGTGAGCCACGTTATGACGCGTCTAGAAAACTTCTTGCGAGAATTCTAAAAAACTTCTAGCCAGATTTTCAAATACATTTTAGACATTTATTTTTGATGCCAACTTTAGTTTTAGCAGCCTGTACGGGTGTTGTGTATGGATAATTGGCAAAAGAAAATGCCATCAAAAGATTTACATAATGATAGCGCCGCTCCTGTAAATGCATAACCAAGTATAGGCGAGCGCACAGGGGGAAAAGGGGGGGTGCCCCCTCTAATAAATCCGGAGGGGGCGCGAAGTCTGCCCTTTTACCTTTATTATTTGGACCCGCCCGTCTTTGCTTAACGTGCATGCCTACGGTCATGAAGGTATTTGACGATAATGGCGGCCGTGTACCGCTGATGTTACATTTCAATAGCTCTTTGCATAGGTAGGCAAAAGAATTGAAGCTCACTCAGGTTCACTCAAGAAATATATTTTGCTCTGAGGGCTCACTCGGACTCAGACTCTCTAAAATTTTCTTCAGCCGGAATAACTTGGACTCAAACTCACGTAAATATCACTCAGACTCAGACTCATGGCCCGATCTGAGTCTTAGTCAGTCGACTCATGAGTGAGTTTTCTGATCCATGCCTCTTTATTACCCCATTTACACCTCAAAAGCCATGCACAAAACACAGGTGACAAGTACATCAACGATTTATTTTCAAGTTTGAATCCATCGTGAAGCTTGTTTTCTTTCGCACTAAGGAAACAAAGGTGGGGGTAGGAGGCACTGCGGTAAGACTCTCCCCCTACCGGTAATTGAACGTTACCCTGCGCACGCGCATGTAACTCGGGCATATACAGCGCTGGGAACGCGCTAGCGTGATCGACACTACGGTATCAAGGTAAAGGCAATCCGGTATTTCGGTAACGCGGTAACGTTAGCAAATAATACGGGCAAGCTAAAAACCCCAATTGGTGGCCGGGACGGCCCGCAACACCAGCGCTACCGACGGGACGGCATTTCCGCCGTCACCCCTATCTAAGAATGGAACCGCCGGAGCGCGACGGGAACGACGGGCGCATCGAGCTCGCAAGACAACGGCCAGTATCGCGCGTCTCGTCACTTAGGCTTTGTGTGTGCGTCGCCTCACGCTCCTTCCCGTCGCCCCCTCCGCTCGCTGTAGGTGCGGCTGCATTCGGTTGAATTCCGCACAACTGCTGCGCGCTAGTGCAAGACTTTCTCGCAAGGCAGGTATGACGACATCATCATTTTCCGTTGCATGCTATCTCAGTAGCCGGATAAATATCACGAATGCCGTGGGAAGGCGTAGTGTGCGGCAGTTTCCGTTGCCACAAAGCTTTACGTGCATCTCTCGCAGCCGGTTTGTTCTTTTTAATTAATGGTTCTTTTCTGTGAAGTGAGGGCGACTGTTTTTTTTTTTTTTGATATTGTTCGTGAGAATTCTTGTACGCACGCGGCAAGCGAAAAGCTCCCTAATTCTCAAACCGCGATGAACCTTTCTAGAAAAAAGGACGCGCCCACTACGGCAGAGGGGCGGCCGGCAAGCCGGAGAGCTGTTCATCGGAGTTTCGGCTGTTCATCTTGGTGGGAATGTACAATTTCTGCGCTCTCGCAAGCTAGTACGTGCATGCAGTGTTGTGAAGTTTGGCTACTTTGCACCAATTTGGGAACTTTTTCTAGGCCGGTGGCGGCAGAGAAATCGGCTTGGCTACTTGGCTCTTTTTTGGCTACTTTCTTGTCCCCTCGATTTAAGCAAAATTATCAATACCTGGCGACGTTGCAGCCGCTGGTGTTCGGGCATATGGTGCCAAACACCGCAGTCAAGGCGTGCTTGCAGTTCCGAAAATTAAATTTGGCACTTTAATGATGCAGATAATGAACTCTAATGAAAAGGATGGCGCAGTAGCCTAAGCAGGGGTAAGGGTAAGTGCTGGCTATCGGAACATAAATATAAAAAAAAACTTCAAGTTTATAAACTGCCAGTCAAGCAGGCTTCATGCGTGCACACACGCAAAAAAATGCTTTTTTATACCTGGCTGGGACTCAGCGAGAACTGTTGCATGGGGCCTCATTTTGCAGATCACCCATTGCTGAACGCGGCTGTAAACCACAATTGCAAGTGAACAGGAATCGAAAGCGCTCCGCATCCAGGGTTATCTGCACTCATTGACATTAGAAATCGGATATCCCCCATTTCAAGAGAGCACTGAACAACCATGATACGAGAGGCAATGGCGGCAACAGAAGCGCTAACTAACAATAGTTGTTAGTGTGTTCTTGTGTGGCCACCTTTGCCTCTTGTGTCCTTGTTCTTTAGCGCTCTCTTTAGAATGTCGTACCAACTGCCCCAACAATCAATTCTGGGATATCCGACGAACTACGCGTGTCATTTCTTAGGCTTAGGTACGGACTGCGATTCTGGATTCCTGATCACGAAAGAAATTATTACGAAATTGTCAATAATTTATGCTTCAATGCCAGCAACTGTGATTTTGAGTGCATTCATCATGGCGTAGAATTTTATTGCGATAGCAATTATATGGGCACTCCCGGCTGGTTTTTGCCGTCGATGGCGTCATGCCCCGGATATGTGTATGTATGTATATAAATAAAAGCCACAAAGAAAAATCAATCAATAAAAAAATTTCCAAAGCGCACCATCGGGATTCGAACCTTCGACCCCTTGATCCGCACCGTGCTGCCTTAAACAACTCGGCCACGTGCCTCCGGCTGGTTAGCACGAAAACGGCAAGCCATTTATATACATCATTTAACGCTAACGACACGCAGAGCTCGGAGGTGCTTCAGTATGTGTAGTATCACCTGCTGGATTGCCCAAAGGGCTCGCTTAAAGCAAAGCTGCTACATTTTTCTTCAGACGTGCACTAAAAGATGACCCCTTTCTGTAGCCACTGACGATGTGGAACGCCGAATAAACGTAAAGTCACTGGAACGGGAAAAGTACCGCGTTCTTTTTCTCTTCGCCGCCGCGCCCTTTCGGCGGCTTCACCACATAAAGGGTCCAGCTCGCTCGCCTCGCCAGTGTCTCCCGGCCGCCGACACACGGCGCTTTGAAGGGAGATTGTTTTTATAGCTTCAGAAAAGCGTGCGGGAACATTACAACATCTCGTATCGTTTTGACACTTCATCGCAGGCTTGTTGATGCATCGAAGAAGGCCTGGGTACAGCAACCGGCGGGAAACAGGCAAAGCCGTCTTTGCTATTCCGAGTGGGAAAAAGGTTGCCATGCGACGGGCTGTGTGGCTGCACAGAATACGGCGCGAAAAATTTGTTCCCACGACTGATACCCGCCTTTCTGAGGCAAGCGTTTCATTGAGAATTCGCAAATGTTGTTTCGCGTAATGTTGGCGTCTCCGCTGCACTAGTGCAACTTGTTTCGCGTGGTTGCCGCTGAAGGTTCGTGCACAATAACATTGCCGGGCAGCTTTTAATTATGTTTGGCGTAAATTTCACGCCTTTGACCTCACATATCAGTGCGCCATGAAACGTGACTGCTACAGATTGGTATTGCGTAGCGTGACTGTATGACGAACCTAAATAACAGTGTGTATCATGAAAATAATGGCACGCATGTAATTTAAGGCATCATTTACATGCCATGCTCATGGTGCCCTCGCGGCCGGTTCGCTGGCTTGATATGCACCAAAATCGGTATTGCGTGACGTGACTGTATGACGAACACAAATACCAGGTGATAACATGAAAAAAATGGCACGAATGTAATGTAAGGCATGATTTACATGCCATGCTCATGGTGCACCCGCGGCCGGCTCGCTGGCTTGATATGCACCAAGATTGGAAGCGCGTGACGTGAATGTATAATTGTGCCTTTTGTGTCAATCCGGCAGATCCCACGCATTGTGGGAATCAGTCTAATTCGAAGTAGCCAAAAATGAGCTGCATATATTCCCTTGTTCGTCTTTGAGGCAGATGAAGTCATTCATTTCATGACATCTAGTTCACTATATATCGCATGTTTTCATGCATGCATGCATGTAGAATCTGGTATATACAACGCATGACCTGTAATTTATGTTCGTCACGCACCGATATCATGCCATACCAAATTTGGTATACATCCAGTTAACAAAACGGCCGGAAGTGCACAACGACAGTGTGATGTAAACCATGCCGTACAGTCGCAATCTTTTCGAGGGTGAACACGGGAACGCGTGGCCTTCTGAGCGCACAACGCGGTTGAGCGGCGGCAACGAGAAGCACTGCTCATGCGCCGTGTGGCCGGCGTGCGCAAATTCTCCCGCCGCGCGCATTGCGTCACGCAAGCGAGTGAGTGTCGTCTGCTGCGCGCGTACCGCAATAAGGTAGCCGTGCGGTTCCGGATTGGTGACGATGTTGAACTTCTCATTACGCTCCCCACGATGCATCAATAAACTTGAAAATATATGTAATGTTTCGTGGGCGTTCTCAAGATCATTGTTGATCTGTAGCCAGGCCACGCATGCTCATGACACTTGTGGGCGTATTTAAAAAGCGGCTTCCGTCTTTGAGGAGCGTATATATATTCTTGGACATTGCCGCATCTCTCAGAGCAGCAATTGAATTTCAGCATGGCCCGCGTTCCCGATGAAGAGAGGTGGAAAATCGTACAATATTCGCTCAAGGGATATTCACAGCGCTCCATCGGTGCTCTCGTGCACAGGCCACTAAAGACCGTCAACAGGATTATTCAAGCATTCCGCGAGGAAGGCCGACTCTGTGATGCCCCACACAGGCGTCGACCAAAGGCAAACGATGGAGGATGAAGACGCGCTTATTGTAGCTGCTGTCGTCGACAACCCGTTCCAGTGCGCGAGGCAAGTGCGGGAGCAGCTAGATGTGGACGCTTCCCTAGCTACGGTTCGGCGACGCCTCCGAAGTGCTGTACTGCGAAATTCTGTAGCTGCACGAAAGCCAGTCCTCACTGCTTCGAACAAAAAGTCACGTCTTCAGTTTGCCGAGGCACACGTCTCATGGATGGCAGATGACTGGGGTCGAGTGATCTTCTCGGATGAGTCGACTTTTACAACTCGCCAAGACCAACGGATGCGAGTTTGGCGAACCAGAGGCACACGGTAAGAAACTTTTCTTAATGCACGTTTGATTTTGCGAAGGATGGTCAAAAATACGATTTCCATGCAGTCACGAGCCAGCCAATGTGCAGGGAGTTTCCGCGAGTGGCCGAAACTGCGTGAACGTGTGGGGCGCGGTGTCAAGGCATGGTCTCGGGCCTCTGCATCGCGTAGAAGATGCCCTTACATCGCAGCGATACTGCACAGAAGTTTTGGACAATGTGTTGCTGCCCTACGCCCACAGCGTCTTTCCCGATGGCGACTTTATGTTTCAACATGACCTGGCTCCGGTGCACACGGCAAAAAGTTGTCAAGGAGCATATAGAACATCGCAGAATCAACATGCTTTCCTGGCCGGCCAAAGGCGCTGACATGAACATCTGCGAAAATATATGGGGGTACATCAAAGCAGCCATGGTGCGAAAACCTGTCCACCCGTCGACTGGGGATGAGCTGTGGGCAGCCGTTCGACAAGAATGGGAGGACCTTCGAGCGCAGTATGACTTCGTGCCAGCGCTGTACGCGTCACTGCCCTCTAGGATGGCAGCAGTCGTTTCCGCAAAGGGTTGCATGACAAAATACTAACATCATCAAGGGGAAAATTATTCCTGCTTACTAATACTACTTCTAAACGAATGAATCCTTTGTTGAACTTGCACCAAATAAAAGTTCGGATGTTTATGTTCCATTGCCTGTTCGTTGCACGATAAGAACACAGCAGAAGAAAAACTAAAAGTGAAAAGTTGAAGTAATTACAATAACGCCAAGCATAAGAAGCACAGCGTTCTGAATGAAAAGCATCAAAGTCGTGGTTTCCGTCATAGTTTGGTTACTATTTAGGGGAAAGAACTGCTAGCAGACGACACAAGCGCGCAGCGATGACGTAATGCGCACGAAAGGAGCCTACCCTCCACGAGCATGCGCGCAGATATTGTGGCTGCCGTCTGACGGCGCTGGTGATACAGAAAGCCACGCGCTCCCGTGTTCACCCTCAAAAAGATTGCGACTGTACATGTCATGCATGTAATGGTTTTCACGTTACCACCTGTCATTCATGTTCGTCATACAGTCACCTCGCGCTGTACCAATTTTGGTGTATATTAAGCTACCGAACCGGCTGCGAGCGCACCGTGAGCGTGGCAAGTAAGTGATGCTGTACATGACATGCAAGTCATGATTTTCATGTTACCACCTGTCATTAACGTTCGTCATACAGCAATATCTCGTCATATCAATTTTGGTATATATGTATTTCCCTAAACGACCGCGAGCGCCCCGAGACCATGTCATGTAAATCATGTTTTACATGGCATGCCTGCCATGATTTGAACGTTAAGACGAGTAACTTATGTTCGTCATAAACTCTTTTCACGCCATATCAATTTTGGTGTGTATCAAGCTAGCGAAGCGGCCGCAAGCGCACCATAAGCGTGGCATGTAAATCATGCCCTACATGGTGTACATGTCATTATTTTCATGTTACCACCTGCAGTTTACATTCACCATACAGTCATGTTATCCCATACCAAATTTGGTATACATCCCATTAACGAAACGGCCAGGAGAGCTGGGCGGATAGATAGATAGATAGATAGATAGATAGATAGATAGATAGATAGATAGATAGATAGATAGATAGATAGATAGATAGATACTACGTTCAAACTCGCAGAAGTTCGCTAAGGAATGATTCGCAGTTAATAAATGCCGACAGCCGAGCGCGTAAATGCCGCGCAGTTCGCATTTATTTATCGGGTTAGTACGCGTGCGTGCGCGTGTAGGCAAGTGAAAACTGCCGCTATTTCTTTCCTAATCAGTTAGCGAACAATGGTATGCTTCATCGGGGGCTGCAAAACCGCACGCAATGCGTAAAACATGCGTTACTCCGCGTGAAATCAACACCGCGCCGCCACAGCTTCGGCCGCGCTGGACCAAATATGGCGGCGGGCAGGACGGCCGTGGTACTTTTCCCGTTCCAGTGACTTTAAATAAACGATGCTTCTAACGCCACCGCGCGGCAAGAGGCGTGGAGCGGTGACTCCACGCACCGCAGTTTTAAAGAAAAAGAAGTCTTAAGAGCGTTAGGGTTGTAGCGTGCTGCTCAAACACGAAGTGACAACCGCAACAGTTAGTTCGCGCACGTCCTGTGTGTACCTGTGCGTTATTTTCGAGTGGCCTTCCTTGTATTTGAGCAATGCGCTGCAAGTGTCGGGCTGTGGCCGTTGCTGGTTTGCGGTCTTCCTGTGTGTGTTCTTTTCGCCAGTCCTTCGAGCTCGAGCGGCGCGTTGCAAGTGCTGAGCTGCCTGCCGTTCTTCGTGATTGTCGCGATTTCTAGCCATATCAAGAAAAGTCATGTAAGACGCTTGAACAGTAATTCTTTCAACAGCGCAAACACTACGTCTTCATGCATGAAATCATTGCTGAAGTCAACATTTTATGCTGGAATCTCAGGAATTGTGATTTTGAAGTGTTCGTGCTCCACATATTTACATTTTAGCCAAAAGGCTTTTACATTTATTCATTTAAATAAAAATGTGGGAGTGGTTTTCATGCATGTGTGGCTACTTTTGGCTTCGTTTATTGCACTTCGTTCAAGTTAGCTACTTTTTGGCTAGTTTTTCTAGTCTTATGGCTATTTTTTGCCTTTTCAACCTGGCAACCCTGCGTGCACTGCACAGCCGCTCTTGTAACCCTGTTTGAAACTTTCGTCATGGCACGTTGAAGGGGGATGGCCTTGCGTCGGGGAAGTCGCCCCTCGGTCAGCTGACGATGGACGCGCAATGCCAACTCCCAACCGTTTACACTCTTTTTGGTTAAACTGCGCGGTGGGACGGGGCAGGAAGAAAGAAGTCCGACCAACAAGCGCGGACTTACAACTGGGTTTATTGAGCGTTGAAAGCAGCCTTTTTAGGTGTCATCCCACATGACATGTCCCTGTAGGGGTTAGCAATATAACATCTGAAAGCCATGAAAGAAGGCGCGTTAAGTGGGTAATAATTAAACAGCTAAAAGCCATCAAAAAGACACGCGACAGGCCATGAAAAAGCAGGAAAAAAATGGGGCAGATCCCACGTACCGTGGGAATCGATGTTATGCGAAGCATGCGGGGGCTGGTGATTGGCGTAATTTTTCACAATGAGCGAAACGTTACGGAATGACGCTATAGAAATATGGAAGGGGTATATGCACACTCATATGTTGAAGAGTCGCATATCTAATATATAAGCAGTTGTTTACAGTTGCGTAACGATGGCAACAGTAACATGGGTGTTACCAACACCAGACGCGGTAAGCTGATATGTAGTGATTATATTCTTCAATACTGGATAGCGCGAATCCGAACAGGACAAAGAAGGAACACAGATGCACAGGACAGGCGTTACTCGCAACTAAGCTTCATTCAGGAAAGTTTCCCTCGATATATACACAGCCGAGTGGCACATGCAGGCGCACTGCACGTACGTTACTGTCACAATTACAGTTGTTATGCTTATACTTCTCCGTTGTGACGGAGAACGCAAGCACGTTTCACGAACCCGTGTGTATGTGTAGAAGGGGTCCTTGACAGTTCTTGAATAAGGTCTTCATCGCCGTGATCAGTGAGCACCGCTGGACCGGACTTGTTAATCGGATCCGTTCGTGATCGCGGCTATGAGGATTCTAGGTGTAGTGAAGTGCGAGGTATAGTGCAGCTGGTGGAAATCCTGGATGCCTCTTACGATGAAATGATCTATTATGCCTCCTGTCGTGGACGTGGCAGCGAGGTCTTTTGATGCCCTCTCCACATCCAATCCGTCTTTCACGCAGTATAAGCAGCAAGCGTTGTTGGGTCTTGTTAAGTCAATGTTGAAGTCACCGGTAATGATGAGAGGCCTGGTTTTCTCAGCAGATTTACTGAAGGAAGCATTAACACCGGTTGCATAATCCACGTGGTCCACATTGCGGACGACGTGGACGAGTGGATGATACTTGAGCGTCTTCCAGGGGTGTTCTGTCTTCAGTTTCCTCACTTTCGTTGCCTTCGCCGCGGTGGTGTAGTGGTTAAGGTGCTGGGCTGCTGACCCGAAGGTCGTGCGTTCGATTCCGGCCGCGGCGGTCGCTTTTCGATGAAGGCAGAATGCTAGATGTCCGTGTTCTGTGCGATCTCGGCACATGTTAAAGAATACGGGATGGTCAAAATTTCCGGAGCCCTTCGCTACGGCGTCTCTCATATCATAGCGTGGTTTGCGGACATAAAACCCCAACAAATATTATTATCACTTTTTTGCCTGTCACTGTGTGTGTTCGCGGTTACTGTGTTAGTTGAGACTCTGTATCACCTGTGGCACATACCCGCATAACGTTAACTCTGGTTTACGGGTATGTGCCAAACGTGAATGAGAGAAAGGGTTTCGTGACGTACGCGGCAGGTATTTTGCGTTATTCATGTCATGACCAGTGAATCGTGTTCGTCATACAGTGATCCCCTGCTACGCCAATTTTGGTATATTACAAGTTATGGAGGCGACCAGGAGAGCGCCCAGACGTAGGCGGGTAGATAGATAGATAGATAAGTAGATAGAAACGGCGAAAGTGACTGAGGTTCGCTAAGAAATGCTTCGCATTTAAAGACATGAATGTGGGGTAAACGTAGCTTTTTTTTCTGTTCCTGCTAAGCTTTCCACGGTACGTGACCTCGTAAGAAGAAAGGAGCGAGTGATTCGCGTAAAAGAGCATAGGGGTAGGTATGTGCAGTCAAGCATAAAAGTTTAAGGACCACGCGAGTGCGTGCCAACCCTACTGAAAAAACCTATATGGTTTCATACAGGATCCGTATGGTTTTATACAGGACTTACAGGACTAAATATAGGAATTGTATAGGGCCGTGTGAGGGTATATAGGATCCAAACAGGATCCAAATGGGACCTAAACAGGACCCATATGGCGGTATATAGGATGCAAGTAGGACCTACAGAGGACCGATATGGCGGTATTTAGGACTCAAATAGGACCTCCAGAGGACCATATGGCGGTTATAGGATACAAATAGGGCCGGCCGGGACCTATATGGCGGCATATAGGATCAACACAGGAGTTGTTTTCTTTCATCCGTTCTCATTCAAACCTCTCACAATCTCTTCCTGATCAATAGTTCGCAATAAAACGGAAAGGCGGGCTAGTTGGTTTGGTTTCATAATGATAATATTGCGCACGTAACACGAAGACACAGACGAAAAGTTCACAAGGACCAGCGCCTAATCAGACAACAAGAGAGATTGTAGAAGCTTGGCAAATCTCTAGACTTCAAGACATGTGTGTCAGTCATCCATCCGTAGCGTTGAATGATAGCGAAATTTACTTGCTTAAGAAGATGTGATAGTGCAACGTGTATGTTAGATGCTTTAGTGTTCTTTATGTAAAGGAATACGCTATGCCGTTCTGCGCACGCGCAGTGATCATTAGGTGCGTGTAGCGAGTATATATTGTTGTTTCTTTTTGAATAAAGGTCAGTTGATAGTTCTGCGCTGGTCCTTGTGAACTTTTCGTCTGTGTCTTCGTGTTACGTGCGCAATATTATCATTATGCAATAGTTCGCCTTTTTATCTTTATACGTGGCAGGACAGCACTTAATTGTCAATGTTATCTTTCAAAGTCCCTTTCATCTCAATCTAGCTCTCGAACCAGCTGGCTCTTTTTTATCTTGACAAGTGGCAGTGCAGCACATAATCATCCGCTTTCATCTACACCTCTTACAATATCTTTTTGCACGCGCACCCTTTACAAAAATGCACTTTGCGTGTCAATTGACCCCGAACCGAGGCCTTTTTGACTCAATAGCTGGTCAATTAAACGGCAGCTTCTAATGAGTGCCCTCAATAAACATTGAATTGACATTAGGTTTGAAATATTCAGTTGACTCTCACTCATTTTATTTTTAATTGACATACATTAGGAAAGTTTTAATTGACCCACGGTCACTACACATTTAATTGACCTAGTATTGAGCGCTCTCCATGAGGGATGTTGACACCTACATTAGCTTCTGGGGTAGAATTCACACAATTTATTGTGTGTGTGTGTGTGTGTGTGTGTGTGTGTGTGTGTGTATGTGTGTCATATGGCCAGCACCACTATTGGCTGCAGTTTTCTCTTACGCATATTTTTACGTTTTTCTGTAAGACACGTTCGTTAATAAGGGTCCTGAATTAGGCATAAACCAAACTTGAGGATACAGTTACAGCACTCAGTGGAGCAGCATTGTATTACATAAAACTGCATGCAAGCATATGCTTTCAGGCACTCACTGTGCGGCGCACGTGTTTCTGAACTGTGTAGACGGATCGGGTCGCGGTCAAGTGCGACACATGCATTTGCTTCAATGATGCGCTCAATTGCTGCCTTCAAAAATTAGCAAAAATACCCTTGATTCAATGTTTATCGCAATGTGTATTCAATGCTTTGACAGGCAGTGTCTTTATTATTATTATTTTATTACTATTTATTCATGAGAAGTACGATAAAAATGGGGATAAAACACGTCGTGGTAGCCGGCTTAGGCGAAAAGAATGCGGATTCGACGAACGCGTCTTTCAACGGTCGTGCATTTTTAAGCTGCTCTCCCCCGTGGGGGGAAAAGGCGCGCCCTATTCTTCCGAAACTCGCCTGTCTGGTAAGTCGCGGGCGGTAGTCTTTGCACGTGGCGAGACCATGAGGGGCGACGAATTCTGAGAACGCACGTCGCCGACTTTCGCTGCACAGGTGCAAGGAGGCCCGTTTACTGTTGCGATCAACAAAATAACGCGAGAAAAGATCAATTTGTATTTTATAGGGTGCTAATATTGCGCCATGAAAACTTGATAGTTTACAAATAAGCTTCGCAGAATTTATTGGCAGTTACACCAGTGTAAATTTCTGACGGTCACTTTAGTTCTTGTTGTGTATCCCTCCGCACCGCACTTTCTTCTTCAGAATTGCTCACCAGCGTCACGAGTGCGGACGTGTTCGTCACTTGCGATCTCTCTTGCTCTGATTTCGTGGACATCGAGTACCGCGATGTGCACAGGCTATCAGCGAAAGAGTGAAGAACATACTTCGCTCATGTGTTGCAATTGTGGCCGTGCATGGAAGTTTGTTTCGGCGGAACGGTTGTTCACCAGACCCAGCATCGCAACTTTCCTGCGGAAAAATGGACACCTCAGCCTACATGCAAGACTTCATCACAGCTTCCCTTCTGCAAAGCTGCAGAGACAGATACCGTCACCATGATGTGCCATCAACATTTTGTGTATTTGCTGGATCTCCAAACAACGCGCCTCTGTTGATTGTCTTTGAAGGTAAGTTTATCATTTTCACTGCCTTCGTACGTTCTACTCGCAAAACTGAAAAAAAGTTTTGTGCGTTGGATGTTGTATCAGTATGCAACTACGTAATTATTGTGGTTTACATTATTAAACCGTCCTCTTCTAGCTATTTTATTTTTTATGACAAGATTTTCTCTCTTTTTTTGTATTTCTTACAGGCAGGCCTTGCCCTGGTTATTCGGAAACAGGCGCTACGCCAACTAAATGATGGCATTCGTCCCTATTGGAGTTTTCGTAAAAATAAATATAGATGTTAACAGATCTGTGTTTTCCATTTCTACTTGAACACTTTACAGAACACCGAAGGTCCGCTGCAGCTTACACAATGAAGAAATCACAGCATCTGCATCACTGTGCATGTGCTTGTATGGTGCCGTTTTATTGCGGAGATGCTTAAAGATTTAAATAAATAATCAGTTACCAAATATTCTTGCCTGATCGTTTTTCTTCAAGTATATATGTAAGTGCAACAGTGAATTCTTACATTCTTATAATTAGACTGCTGCGAGATATCATTACAGCTTGAATTGCTGCATATATTTGCTTTTATAACACGCTTCATAAACTGGCACGTCTTTATCAATATGTTCTTTTGCTGCACAATATTTGTGACCCAAATCGCTGATTCGGCCCATGTACCCATATCACCTGTAGCACCCATATAATGAACCTACCTGTATCACCTATACGACCTATATCACCTATACAACCTATATCACCTATAAACCTGTATCACCTGTAAACCTGTATACCTGTATCACCTATACACCTGTATCACCTATAAAGCCGTATCCCCTATACGACCTGTATCCAATAACATCATATGTATGGGTCCTGTATATATAGGAAATTTTCAGTAGGGAAACTGTGTGTCCGCGCCACCTAGAGGTGCGCCACCTACCGGCAACCGGAGCGTTGGCCCGGAAATGGGTCTCGTTGTCATTGACTGGCATATCAATTTTTGGCTGCACGCAGCTAATCGTTAGTTCGTTGTTTTCACGCAGACCGCTTATCTCCAGTAGGACCGTCACACTCCTACTTGGATGGCAGAATCGCCTGTCACGCCGTGCGTCGAAAAGTGTGCCGTTGGGTTGATATCAATTTGTGTGAAAGATTGCGACCGATAGCAGTAATGCTGATAGACTGCTTGCGAAACATAAGCACGTAGTCACGGATGACGAGGAGTGCGCGTCATGTTAAAAAGTGAAAGTTGGAAAATATTTTTGGCGAGTGAGTAGACAGACAGGCCATCGGTTAAGGGAGAGGGGCGTCCTGGGCGTAGCGCTGCTGTCAATTACCGTTGACGTAGCGGAAGTGTCGCGAAGAGCCTCTTGGCCACGCTCTCGCGTGGTCCGTAAACTTCTGTCGTTGACTGTACTATCGGCGTCAAATGAAACTTAAGCAGCGGCATGCATTCGCAGTATTATATAGCGCGCGCCGTCCAGTTATCACCATGAACCGGCGCGCGCATCCGTTTCGGCAGCACTGCACATATATGCTCGCCTGTCCATGGGGATAACTAGACGGCGCGCACTTTACCACTGCGAAGGCGTGCCGCTGTTTAGGTTTCATTTAACGCCGATAGTACCTTGCGAAGTCGATGTGGTGTACCCAGGTGCCATTAACGCGTGGAAAATCATACATAGGAGAGAGCGCTAGATGCATTCATATGCGATTAAGGGAGCATGAGCGTTCGCTTTCTAATGCCCCAGCTTTGCGTCTGCCAGCGCAATGCCGAGGGTGCGAATGCGAGGCAGTTTTCAAAGACGCGGCAGTTGTGTCTACGAAAAGGGAGTTATTAGGCCGCAGGATTACCGAGGCGTTCCATATCAGGAGACAATGGGAGGGGTGCGTGCGCCATCCATCGATTATTCTAACTTGCATACGTGCCATGTAACCAGCTGACTCTGCGCGGTTTTCGTACGTACGTAATATGTTCTCGTGCACATCGTGGTTTTGCATGTATTTTTTCGTGTTTTTTTACTGCTTTTTCATGGCATTTTACGTGTCTTTTTGATGGATTTTAGACGTTCACTTGTTAACCCCTAGGGAGACATGTCATGTGGACTGAGTCTTAAAAAGTCTCTTTTCATACTTCAATAAACCCAGTTGTAAATATGCGCTTGTTCGTCTCACTTCTCTCTTCGTGTCCCGTTTCACCGTGCAATTTGACCAAAATGAAAGCTTACGAACTTGCCCCACTTTCCACGCTGCCGTTCATACGCTCCCCTCTAGCTCTCCGTGCTCTTAGAATTCTTTGCTTTTCTCCCATGTCCTTGCGTTTATTAAGCCTTAAACGCCCGCCACGTTATGCTAGCCTTTTAAAACGAAAGGCGTTGTAAATAACGAGGACGTTGTAAATAACGAGCGTTATAACTATTTCGGTGACGGCGTCGTTCGCGAAAACATCAAAGCCCCTTCCTTTATGAAAGATAGTTTAACGCGAAGCTTTTTCCGATGCAAGCTGAATAAAAGTCCAAAGCGAACGACCACGCAACGAATCCAAGAAATGCTGAGGTACCCGATCAGATGCAAATATGTGATTTGTTCGCTTGCATTAGGTTTGTATTTTTTGAACGCTGAAGTGTAATGAAGACGCATTTCCTTAAGTTGGATAGCCATTATATTAGATTACGTAGCATTGATTAGACGCGCACACTCACACTTTCACGGACGACTTCACACTTGCACAGTGTTGCCTTGTGATCGCTGTGGTAGACGGTCAGAGCAGTATCGAATACTTGGTGAGTTGGCGCAGATTTATCGTCGCTAACAGCGCGAAAAACGCAGACGAGACGAGAAAACGCGAGACGGCAGCGCTGTGGCGCGTCCACCTCTCGTCTTCCTCGGTGTTTTTCGCGCTTTCAGCCGCGATGAGACGCACAATTTCACTGAGTATCGGCCTGCTGCACAAGCGTTCATGAAGGGGTCAGTCTGTGAGCAGGGGGCCCATATTCTTAAGGAAAGTCCAAATTCCACAAAAATCGATGGCAACATCACCGCGTTTCCTGCCGACATGGGCAAAAATGTCCATCCTGTTATCTCGCGCACCCATGCCTGCGTGCGCGAACTGTGCCGCCGTGACGGGCAATCGGCCTCTAGTTTGGGAGAGGCATCCGGCAGCTTGATTCCCTCTTCGCCATGAACGAAATTTGTAAACGTTATCAATTGGCCAGGCGTAGGTTCTCGCTCCCGCACCCTCAGCTCTCGAGGACCCAGTCAATCACTCTAAGGATGCTGCAAACGAATACTTACCCGTCGCCATTAGTTTATAGTAAGTTTATTGACAACGTAGAGCCGCACTGCCCTCGTTGCGGCAAGAGACGTTGCACGTGACCCGACATGCTCTGGCAATGCACGGCGCTGTGAGATGGCGAGCCTCTCGACACGGAGGACGCCTGGAGGACGGCAATCACCAGCTCGAACTCGGTGGTCCAAATCCGGGCTGTCCAGAGGGCCCGCCATTTGGCGGAGGGGCTCGCCCTTCCTGTCTTCACATGGGTGCGGCCAGCAGCCGACCCTGCCTCTCGAGCGGAATCGGCTGCTCAGGCAACTTATAAATAAACTTGATTGACTGACTCTCGCGCTTACGTTCGCTTGCTTCACCCGCGGTCTACTCATGGTGACAGCCCAGATTGCATTGCGTGACGCGTGTAATTGAATGCAGGTACAGACAGTCCGTCTGGGTAGCGTGGCATTGCTGTTCCCATTGTTCTTATCGGTATAACTTTGAATGCAAACTGTAATGTTCTACGATACGTATGCCGTGTGCCGTTCTTCCATTGTGCGCGCACATAGTGCCATTGTGTAAGTTGGCTTTCAAACAGTGCGTATCAGTGAGACTGTGAAAGCTTCGCTTAAAAGCCCGGCGTTAGCGAGCGTAGAGAAATATGGCCCTCGAAGGGTGCGCCAGTCACAAGCGCAGTTGTATGCGTCTTTTCATCAAAATAGATGCTCTCTCGATCGTGTGCTTGTCTCCGATCAACCGTTATGCTAGTCTGACCTTATTATCGAGGCGACTTGTCATCTCACGTCGGCACCGTTCGTTGTTGCCTGGATATGAACGCATGACCGTCGTTGTTGCCTGTAGCAACTGAAGTGTGGCGCTGCTAGGCACGCCGATTAATGCCCAATTCCCGGCATGAAGGGAGGAAATGTATGGGGGTCACCCTTGAAACGCACTTGCGACTAAGCTCTTGGACCTTGCCCTAGCACAATACCCAGGAAAAATACGTAAACAACTCCTTGGTGATATAGGGGTTAGTGAGCGCTTGCCACAACTTTCAACGCGTTAGTGAAAGCGCATATCCCCGTTAGTCGAGTGCTTCTGCTCCTGCCTAAATATTTCTTGCTGCCTGCTGTAGTCGTCTTTGTGATACTCGTAGTATGAATTCCGCAGGATGGAGCAGCATACGTGACGGGAATTCAAAGGAGCACGTCAATGAATTTTCTGGAGTGGGGCGAATTGTTGGACAGCTTAACGAAGGAAGATTTTGCTCGATATTTGCTGACGTGGCTCACTGTTGTTTATCACAGACAGGATAGCATCAAAACATACAGACATACATTTGCTATAGTATTTTTTTTCCTTTAGCTTAAAGGGATAGTGAATGGAACTATGTAACAATAAGAAAACATTGAAATTCTACTGGGAAAACGCGACTGTTCCGATAAACAAACTTTATTTCACATATCTTTGAAGAGTGGGCTGTATTTCTGGAGCATTCTTAGCGCGCGGCGGCTGCACGCCAGCGCGCGCGGAGCTGTGCACCGACGGCCGTGACGTCAAGCGTCCCCGCAACGGCAGAAGGTTGCGCGCTTTCCTGTCCTGCTACTTCCTTTTCTCCATCTCTCATTTACATCCCACTTTCCACAAAGGCACTGAGGAATGCCCCGCCTGGGAGTATTGTTCGCGGCGGTTGCCGTTCGTACTGGTTCTACGAATCGTAGTGGGATCAAAGCGGGCTGAGAGACGCGGGCGACGGCTGGCATGGTTGACACGCCAATTTTCGCGGAATTTAAACGTCAGCCACTCTAGTTCACGGCGCGGCAGATACACGCGGCAGTTTGCGAAAAACGCAATAGATTCATTATTGTCCTTCAATTAACGCCCGAAAGCAACGTTTTGTTAACCAATTTCAGCGCCCAAGGAAATCTTGTGTTCAATAGCCCGCTTCAAGTTATGGCTCATTGATGTCGAACTGTGATAGGTAATTTATGTACCCTTTTATTACAGGCATCCAGCCATGGCCAAAGCCAAAACACGGACGTATGGACAGTCCTCCAGTCCTGTTGAAAGCTCTCAAAGAACACTATGCGAGAATCGGAGCAAAGATTCCGCCGCACCGACAGCAGACGAAGGGTTAGTAATCTGTGTACGTCACACGTTTCTGAAATGTTATCAATGATTTTCGATTGCTCTATGTTCATTCGAGGTTATCTTTCAATTAATAAAATTGCTGCTTTCTATCGCGCATTTTTTTCGTGTTTTATTAAACTTCATATTAGCATGAATAATCGCAGTTTAATAATGCGCAACATAGCAATCATTGCAGTAGTTGGGAGGTTATTATATGATCTCTTTTTTTTTTGGTTTACGACAGTCGTAACCCAATGCATTGAAACCTCGGTGATACGAATCTCGCGGGACCACCCAAAATATTCGTATCATCCGAAATTCATATCACCAGAAAGCATGGAAAATTAGCATGCAACAAAGGAAAGCTGGCGTACATTTTCATTTATTGTTCGTCAGGCCCGCAGCAACGTGTGGAAGAACCCTAAATGATCGTCATTTAAGTTTTCAGATATCGGCAATCATACCAGCACTCGTAAATATACGGCCCGTACGCGCGTATTGAATTAATGAACCAGGTGCGTTGTGACCCGCGACAGCAGTAGCCCCTTCCAAATTTTAGTATGCTTGTGTGCATTACACCGGAGTACTGCAGCGAAAGTAATAAAAGAAGCGCTTTGACGCGATGGATCAAGGCCACAAAATTACAGAACCACGGTACTGTGTTATGATTTTGTTATTGCGGAGGTGTTGGGGATGTTTTTTGGGAGATTTACAGCCGTTCCCGCACAAGTGCGACCTCAACGGTCGCGCGTGTTGACGTTGTGAGGCCTGACTCCTTCGCCAAGACCGTCCTCGCCTTCTTTCGGTCCTCGTCCAGCTTTCATAAGATATCTGATGCACGAGGCAAGCACGTGTAAACACAGTACAACGACAGCAGCTCGCGTCGACGCGTTAAAAAATGCATGGTGCCATCTGTAATATAAACGTGAAGGCACACGGAGGCACATAAGAGCCTCAAAGATTCGCGCTCACAGTGTCGGAGGCGGTGACGCGTCTCTGAAGATTTAATGCAACCGTAAGAAAAGTGTTTTTCTTACACCATGGTTCTGACGATTTGGCAGTGCGGCGCGCATACCCACGCTTGCGTTCCCGTGCTCGCACGTGCTTAGCGTGGCCTCCGCGACAGCGTGGACTGCACCTCTTCCTACCTGGGTGGTAGCGTACGTTCGTATCAAACGTCGCTGGGTGAAAATCGGTTCGCAACAACCGTACTCCATTACATTGCAGGCCAATGGGCCTTGGCCGGGACCAGCGAGAAATTTGTATCTCCCCGAAATTCGTATGAGCTGTGATCGTATCACTGATGTTTCACTGTAACCTAACATTCACCGACAGTTGCAGATCTGCGTGGAACTGTACACTATCCGAAAACTGTGTCTGAACACAGCCGAAGCTAAAGGCGAACCGATATTCTCAGAACGTGCCGGAACCTGAACTCATGCTGACAATAAAAAAAAACTTGGAGGACGCTTGAGCTTCTCCTTCAAGAGTATAACGCGATAGCTTAATCGGGCCCCGTGTGCATCGCCTTCTTAATTGCTAGCCTGGCTTCCGTTCTCGGTGCATGGCCCAACCGTGCCGTAAGGAAACGAACTACTCTGGGCGTAACATTTGCCGTTTCAAAGTATCCTACAATGCCTACGGCAAGTACAGTTGTTCGGTGCCCACTACGCCATAATTGTGCCTTTTGCGAATCAGCGAAGGGCCCACTACGTGTTTGAAAGGCAACACGCGAATCTACGCAGCTGCTCACTTTGTTCATAGTTTTGCAGCTTGTGATGATTAAGTATGTCTAGGCGCATTGTAATGGGTGTACCTTTAAAACACCCACTCGTTGCGCAAATCACATGTTTTGACGCCTGGCGCGATTCTACGCTTTTGCCACGCAATATTACATGCGTTAATGCCCAACCTCATGCACGCAATTTTAGAGCGACGGCGACTAGCGACAGAATTTGCTGTCGTGGAGTGCCACCCGTCGCCGTCGCTGGTCGCCCGGAAGTGTGCATGACGATTTCCGGCAACATAGCAGCATCGCTGATCCATTCTGCGGCTACAATTTGCTCTTGGTGCTTGGTATCCGCGCGTACTAAAAGAAATGCGAGATTTATAACACTATCATTACAGCAACATCTCACGCGGAGAGCGAGGCAGAGGCCGTATTTCGTCGTTAATTTTGTTATCGACGGTTTGTTTTGATGTTTCGGGGTTGCTTGCTGCACTGGTGGTAGCTTGCTGCAATGTCAACATCGTCGTCGTGTGAGGTAGTCCTTCATCTTCCAAGGCAGCGATGTCCAACCTCAAAAAGCACGAAATAAAGGAGCGTCTTATCGAAGTTGAGAAATAAATCGTGCTATGGGACATGACGAGCCTCAAGGTCACAGCAGATGCTACTGTCGTGGTTAAACAAAAGACGAAAAAACTCAGTTTCGTCTCAAGGGCGAAGCAATGAATGCGATAGCAAGAAATTGCAGTGCCACAGGAAGAACGGCAAGCAGCAAGAAGCTTGCTGCGCAGTGCTCAAACACAAAGGACGCAGGACAATAAAACACACAAGGCGATTGTGGAATAACAACTGTCACAGCTCGACACTTGCAGCGCGCTGTGGAGAGACGTAAAAGAACTCATGAAAATAACACGCAGGTGTACATAGGACGAGCGCGACCTGTCACGGCTGTCACTTCAAGTAACCCATACTTTGGCTCTTCAAGCTAGCGGATCACTCCTTTCGCAAACGCGGCTGCTGCAGCGAGCAAAGTGACCTTCGTGTTGTCTCTAGCTTCAACGCAAACTTTGCTGCAAGCACAACACGTACAAAACTCCCCCTCAAGGGATAATCGCGCGAACACGGTCGACCACACCCTGTATGTCAAAGTACAAGTGGAAGGCGCGCATCCCAACTCTGGCGAAACACCAGACAGTTTTAGAATTGGGGACCCAAGAAATTTGCGAGTGGCCAGGAAGACTGCGCAGAACGCAAGCTACTTTTGGACTCTTGCGCTCATGTTGTCCTAATGGTGTGCCTCAATGCGTGCGCAGACAAAACGCGCATCAAGGCACCCTATGTCCCAAGACCCTGCAGCGCCTTCGTTTGGGCGGCAAACAAAACCGCAGAGCGCGCGACCTCAAGAGAAGAAATAAAGACGGCGCTTGGCAGTGGTACGTGAAGCCAGGGCTCGCGTTCCCTTCGAGCGTGGATTGTGATCACGAAGATACAACTTCATTTGGCTCTACTTAGTATATTCCGGAGGATAAAATTACAGCGCAAACACACTTCTTTGTCCTTCTTACTTCTGCTTTACTTCTATGAAACTAAAGCACGCGCCGGAGTGGAGCGAGCGTCGCATGCTACAATTGGCTATGCTATATGTGGTTCTACCTGCGTTACTATCGTCGTCAAGGCGCTCGAAGAACAAGAGGAAGAACACTTCTCTTTCCCGCGGGCATGCGCTGAGATAGTTGTACTTTACCTGCGTAACGTGCGTTTGTATTCTGTCATAGAAGACCGAATGAGGCATGGCGCAATTGTTTAAGGCAGCAAGCTGCGGAGCGAGGAGTCGCAGGTTCGAAATCGCGGTCGAGCGCTTCGGGATTTTTCTTCTGAATATTTTTTGTTCTTGCTTTTATTTATATATACATACATACACACACACACACACACACACATATATATATATATATATATATATATATATATATATATATATATATATATATATATACATATATCTGGGGCATGACGGCGATGGCAAAAATCCGCCGAAAGTGTACATATAATTGCTATCGCAATAAAAAGGCACTCGCGAAACACTTTTATGGCGTCCTTATCTCACACAAGACGATAATAAATTTGTCATGTTGCCATTGATCTACTTTTTAATTATTTTTCTCAATTTATCTGCACGCACGCGGTATTTCGCACTCGAGCAAAAATGACACTTTGTCGCTCATACTATTCTCAATGTCGCGAACATGTGGCTGCTCCCGTCGCGACCCGACAGGGCGACGGAGCCCGTATGTCGCTGTCGCTCGTCGCCGTCGCTGGGAAGTCGCCTGCCTGTGGTTGGGCCTTCATGGCGAATCCTTCTAATACATGAGATTCATATAGTGTTTTTTTCCCAAAGCAGCTTCAAGAGAATGTGGCCCTGGGGTAGAACACCTGCTTGCCAGGCAGACGGTCTGGGTTCGATTCTCACTCCAACCGGAGTTTATGATTAATTATATTATTTGCATATTTATAGATTTTTCGGTCACGGACAAGATGATTTTTCGCGCAGTACCAACCACGCCGTATCCAACGCCGGAATTTCTGCGAAACAAGCTCTTTAACGATATCGCGTTAAAACATAATAATGATTACTGATTCAGATTTCAAATGGTTCAAGCATATAGAGGAAGAACCGGGGGAGCACGACAACATACAGCATGATTGTTCCCCTGCTTTTCCCACAAGCAGTTCGTGACGCTAACGAGTGCTGTAGTCCACCTGAATGGCAATGCACTGTAGACATGGTCTCAAAGCTGTACTGATGTGTACGCCTAGACGCTTCCAACTATGAGCTAAGCAATACCACTGGCTTTGCGCTTCCGAAACATTTTTCGCAATATCTCATGGCTCCCAGTGTGGCTGCTAGAATATCTCTCTACTATCTGAGTTATCTCACTGCACTGCACAAACCATACTGCATGCCAACGTTTGCTTAGGTAATGGTGGCCTTTGAGCGACAGCGCCAAGACAGACTAATTATTATTATTATTAATTTTGTTAGTGGCCCTTCCCCTTTAAGTGCTTCCGGTCGAGCACTAACTTCTGGTTTTCGGAATATTCACACAAAGTCTCCCAAAATAAAACTGGTATGAAATTGATGGTTCTGGTTGGAGTTAATAGTTATATTGAATATATGTAATATCCGATCACGAGCTAACATAAGATAAGGGTCAAATAACTGTCAAAATAATTAGTTCAAATAATTTTAATGATTTCATTGAAAGAGAAGACGCTTTTCAGTAAAAGAGCGTGCCGTACTGCAATGAGTACCGCTTGCATTTACGAATCAGCGACATAATGAGGACAGATTGACTTTTTTTGCTTATTTGGTTCATTTTCTTATTCCTCAAAGCAGTGATGCAAAATGTGTGAATGCGCAATATTGCGATAATCAATTTTAACACGAAAGTGTTTTATGCCGGGGTCCACCAAGACTTCAATGACGTATTTCCGTCACGGAAATGACGTCGAAAAAAGGTACACGATCAGATGGCAAAGAAAAAACGGTTCCGTCACCGGGAATCGAACCCACGACCGCTAGGTCCGCAACAACAAATGCCGGGCACACTATCCACTTCGCCACGGCGACAGACTGTACAGACTTTACAAACGCGCCTTTTATATCTACCACTCTCCCGGTCGGCGGGGTGGTGTTGCCCTCTGGGAGCGGTAAGGTAAAGTAATTCGTCATTAGTATGTCCTCCGCGATTAGCACGTGCAACGCGTTACACGTCCGTCCCATTAGGCGCGTTTTCAATAGAAGTTCAATTTTGTCAATGCCTTAACACACCGCGAAGTGGCGATCTTAGGCCAAGCGACGTAAAAGCGTCGGCCTCGCTCATAGCATCACGTTAATCCAAACCAAAAATAGCTCTGCGACGCGCGCCTGCCTCACCTCGTTCCCCGCTCACGCGCTCGCCCCGAGAAAAGTCGCGGCCAGGCTACCGGGGCGGCACGACGCGCTTTGCGTTTCCCTCTAGTCCGGCCGTGGTGTTCAATCACATTTTAACATGCCGCTGGATGGCGACCAAGTTCTGCGTCCAATATATGCGACGTTCTTCTGGCTATCACACCTCGTTCTTTGATTACGCTTTCACCGTTGACTACTACAGCTACCACAAGGGTTTGTTTATTCATTTAACATGGACGTTATTCCTCGGGATGGAGATGTACTAGCAATCATCAAAGTGGGTGCATACACGTTAAACGGTGCCATTAGCTGCCAGACATCAATATACACTGTGCCAACTATCTCATATCAATGTACAGTAAACATTCAGTTACTTCTGTAAGGGCACGCTTTACTTTCGTGTTATTCCGATTCCTATGACGGAGGCATCAACCATGTTTTTTTTATTTCCTACGCGTGCTATTTTACTAATGTTTAGTGCTCATACGTGAATTCTATACTATTTTACTGCAGGAATCCAGCTCTGACCAATTTAAAAGAAGGACTTGTCAACCAGCTCAATCCGGCTCTCTCCAAACTTCTGCAGGAACAAGCGGCATGAAGAGAAGGCAAGGCTCCGCCGCATCGACAGCGGACAAAGGGTTAGTCATCTGCAGGCACCACACTTTACTGAAATGTTGTCTGAAGTTTAGTACGCGCGTCGTTAAACCCTGATTTTGTTTTCTTTCTAGATATGGCTTTTCTCTTCTGGATATGTTTGCACCGTTCTGCGCTTTCCCGTACTTGTGCTTTACATCAGCGGAGAGACATTGCAGTTTTATAAATTCACATTACCTAACAATAAGTGCCGAATTCAAAAATGGTTATTTATTCATTTATTTAAATGCTCTGAATGTCAAAGCGCCGTCTTTCGTCTCGAAATTATTACAATGATTGTATAGCTCGATCTCGGTGCCTATATGACACCTCTGAAGGGGTAATATCCCAATTCTGTTCTTGCGGCACCGGAACGAAACGTAGTCTCACTTATAACGCTCTGCGGCGACACATCTGACGTGGAAATTTTGTATACATCCCCAAGCTGGCCTATGAAGCTAATACTTGTTGTACCGAATAACCTTGGGTAAGGGCCTTAAATTGTTTGTGATTTTTACAAGGAGCTCCCTTTAAGCAGTGACGGGCAGCATTGCCTTATTTAGAATAGTCTTGTAACAGGGTGCGCACACGTCCTTGAAGCCCTTGAATACCCTTGAAAATCGAGTCTGTTTTCAATGCCCTTAAAAACCTTGAATTTCAGACCAGCCCTTGAAAAACCATGAATTTGTTTAATGCTAAATTTGAATTGGTATTTGTCATCATGAAAACGGTTTTCGTTGCTGAACTTTTGTTTTTTGTTTGAGTTCTGAAATGCGGTCAAGAAACCGTACCAATTTTTATACCTATTTCGCTTACTCTCGTTACGCAGCTGGCAACATTGGACTTGATGCGAGTCTCGGAGGCAGTGTTCACCTAGACGTCGGGTCAGTGACTTGAAACGTCACCAGCGGTGCTAGCGGAAGTAGTATTGGCTGCAAGCGCAGTCGCCCCATCGCAATCGCATTTCCATTGTCTCCGTCCAACTAGTCCAACGCGGTGTCCACGTTTGTGCGCGGTCTTTAGCCTAGTCGTGTCTTGTGCTACCAGCGCTTTTTGGAATGAGCGCGCCCGGAATGAGCGCGCCCGGAAATGCCCGGAAAAAGCAAATTTCAGGCTACGTGGCTCCACCATGACGACTACAAGAATTGGACTGCACCTGACAGGACGAATACGCATCGGGCTAGGTGTAAGCTTTGCGGCAAAACTTTTTATGTGACTGCCACGGCTGAATCCGCTTTAAAAAGGCACATGAAAAGTGCCAAGTATATTGGCGCAATCAAGATGGGGCAAGGCAGTGCGTTGAAAAGCTACCTGACGCCTGTTCCGACAGAGCAGTCCACTACAGCGTCTCCGTTGCAGTCGCCAAGCTTAAATGATGCTTCTTAAACGCACGAGCTTGTCACTGACGCAGAAATGTTTCGGACTTTGAAAGTCGTCACATCCCACTTCTCGTACCGGTCGTCATCCCAAGCAGGGGAGTTATTTTCGACGCATGTTCCCGGACAGTGAAATGGCAAAGACGTTCTTGTGGTGAGAAGAAATGCGCCTATGTGACATGTCATTGTCTCAGGCCTTTCTTTCGGCCTTGCAGCGAGAGATAGAACAGTGTGAATTCTTCGTCATACTTTTCGATGAGTCGGCAAATGACCATCCGCACAGCAAGCAAATGGATGTGCACGGGAGGTCTTGGGACTCCGCCCAGAAAGTGACATTGATAATGCTGAGAATCATATTCCACTTGAAAAAGTGGATATAGGCTACAAAGCCGAGCAAATTTTCAGCAATTATCGGGTAAGCTCAAAGGATGTGTTTCAGTTCTGAATGGAATGTAAACAGTTTTTTATCAGTGCTATAGAGAAAGTCCAAGAGTGAAGCCGCTTTAAGTTCGCATTTGTTAGGGGCCTTTCTTCACTGGACCCGCGACAGATGTGTTCAAAGCCCGATGAATGCCTTACAGGTTTTAGTAAAGTGTTGGATACCCTCATCGCTTCGGGTAGAAATAGCTGAACACTTTCGATACACTGTGTTGGCCGAGTACACGGAGCTTCTGCATGAGCAGAAACATAAGCTTAGACAATATGACAAGATTGTTGATAGGCTGGATGAGTTCTACCCTGACCTTTTGAAGTTCAGTTCAAGCTACACCGAGTTAAGGAGCATCGTAAAGCTTCTGCTTGTCCTCAGTCACGGCCAGGTAACAGTTGAACGTGGATTCAATGTGAACTGACAGGTGTGCGTGGAGAATCTCAAGGACCTTTCCTATGTTTTCACAGCGGGTTGTGTGTGATGCGGTTGAGAAGGCAGGTGGTGTTCTGCAGGTTCCAATCACCAGGGAATTGAGGATGGCAGTGTCAGCTGCTAGACACAAGTATGGAGCATACTTAGAAGGCGAGAAGAAGCGAAACCTTGAAGCTTCGAAGCAGAGGAAAAAGCACTGCATAGAGGAAGAACTTGAAGGAATGAAAAGAAATAAAAAAAGATGGCTAGAATGGACAATTCATGACCTCATGGCTTCTGCAGATGCCTGTGCGGAAAAAGCAGAGGCAGCAAACGATGTGGCACACATTGTCAAGTTAAATAGCTTGAGGAAGACGGCAAAGGAGAAAGAAGACTGGTGAGCTGCACTTCACTCAACGTCCAAACTCAGCAATAGCTACTGGAGCTCACCTCAAGTTTGCAGCCATGAGAATTTTTGCGCTTTGTGCATTTGAAGCAATTTGCATTGTGATATTTGGTAATGCTTTCGTTATTTGTTTTTATTGCGTGCAATACAAACAGAATTGCGTTGTGATGTGTATAAGTGGGCAGCTATGAGGAGCTGCTTCCTGAAGATTTTTGTGCAGTTGAACCAATTCACATTGTCATGTTTGGTAAACATATCTTTATGTTCTATTGCGTGCAATACAAGCAGATTTGTAGTGCGACATGTATTTTTGTTTGTGCAATAAATGTCAGACCTTTTGAGGACACTGTTTCAAGATCTTCGACATGGAAAAAAAATTGCCGCTCGAAGAGGGCCTTAAAAATCCTCGTATAGGGCCTTCAAAGCCTTGAATATCCTTTAATTTCTCCTCTGAAACCTGCACGAACCCTGTACAGTAAAATGTGACGTTGTCATCATGTGTCCGTGATGGCGCACTACCATCACAAAGGCGTTGTCAATTGCTTTTTCACCAAAATGAATTAAAGCATATTGCACAATCCGTCACTCGTCTTGGCTATCGCTGCTACTACGGCTTATGCTCAGCTGCCCAGCACATTCGTGTCATGTTATAATAATATCTGCACATTTTACATGTCCGAAAGGACAACTCGATTATGTGGCGCGCCGTACTGGAGGGCTCCGGAAATTTCGATCATCTGGTGTTGTTTAATATGCACTAACATCGCACAGTACAAGGGCGTCTAGCATTTGGCAAAGTCATCTTCCATGCAATTCATGGTGTCCAATATCTCTCTTGAATCCTTTAACAACCACTTCGAATTTGCATGTTGTGATATGTCTCTATTTGGCAGGCATTTGCAATACGTCCTTAAATCATACGGCACGCATTGGTTCGGTATCATTTGGCTCGCTGTTTGCTTTTGCTTGAATTACGTTCTCAATTTTTCAGTTTCAGTATGCCGACTTCGAAGTACGGCTCCTATGCGAGTATATGTATTAATTTTGAGGGTGATCTGCCTAGCAGCGGAAGATATCTCGCAAGACCTCGCTTTTGCCTGCTCTGAAATAGAATGGCCTCATCGATCAAAATTTAGAGAGCTAATGTAGGTGTACATAGCTGCATGCTTCGGCTGCTCTGATTGCTGATTTCATAAATGAGCGATACAGAGCTCTACCGTCATTTCTAATTCCTTTCCGTTTACGTCCTGGTTACTAAACTACCCTTAAGACGTGGCTGGTGGCTCTTTAGCGATACATTGCAAGAAGTGTGGCTATACTTTTGTTTGAAGGAAAGGATATTACTTTTAAGGGCTCGTTTTTCTTTGTTAGACACAATATTATGAGACTAACAGACAACAATGCCAGGAAAGTATAGGGGTGGTTATTTGTAGTAATTAGAATATAAATGTGAAGAAAGTAAAGTGGACGAAAAGATGACTTGCCGCCGGCAGGGACCGAACCTGCGACCTTGGAATAACGCGTCCGATGCTCTACCACTGAGCTACGGCGGCGGTCATCTCCCCCGTCCACTTTATAGGGTATATAGTGGATTGAAACTTAGAGTGTCAGTCAGCGCCAGTCGCAGCCATGGCGGCGAGTGTGGAACACTTTTTCTGCCGTTTTGGCGTCACGTAGCACGTGATCTATATATGAGCAGGTAGCTGACCAATAATCCCTCGCGTACTACCTGAAGCCATCATGTCTGCCAGAACGAGACCCTCGCATTGAATGAAGGAAAGGAGATTACTTTCAAGGGCTCGTTTTTCTTTGTTAGACACAATATTAATGAGAACTAACAGACAGCAATGCCAAGGAAAGTATAGGGGGTGTTATTTGTAGTAATTAGAACATAAATGAGAAGAAGGTAAAGTGGACGAAAAGATAACTTGCCACCGGCAGGGACCGAACCTGCGACCTTGGAATAACGCGTCCGATGCTCTACCACTGAGCTACGGCGGCGGTCATCTCCCCGTTCACTTTATAGGGTATATATGTGGATTGAAACTTAGGAGTGTCAGTCAGCGCCAGTCGCAGGCATGGCGGCGAGTGTGGAACACTCTTTTTTCTGCCTTTTTGGCGTCACGTAGCACGTGATCTATATACGAGCAGGCAGCTGACCAATAATCCCTCGCATACTACCTGAAGGCATCATGTCTGCCAGAACGAGACCCTCGCATTGAATGAAGGAAAGGGGATTACTTTTAAGGGCTCGTTTTTCTTTGTTAGACACAATATTAATGAGAACTAACAGACAGCAATGCCAAGGAAAATATAGGGGGTGTTATTTGTAGTAATTAGAATATAAATGAGAAGAAAGTAAAGTGGACGAAAAGATAACTTGCCGCCGGCAGGGACCGAACCTGCGACCTTCGAATAACGTCTAAGTTGCTGTTTTCTCAGGCGCCCTCTTTTCAAACAGAGGCCGGTTCTCACTGTCGTCGGTGGGCGGGGCGTCTGTCAGCTGACGTCACGGATCTGTTTTTCCGCGTCACAAGAGACATGGCATCCTTATTGGCCAATAGCCGACATAAATGAAGAGCGGTGTTTGGATGAGATGCGCTTGTTCCCGTTGACACTGTGTACAAGAGCTGTTGTAGTTAAATAAACAGACTGAAATATGGAAAAATTTGTTGCGAGTTTTCAAAGAGATGACTCACTTCCGATAGAGGCCTACTGTCGTCTGCTGAACTCAGCGCGCCCGCGCACGCTCGAGTGTAACCTAAATTTGGCTACACTGCCTTTTCGGTATCGTAGCCTCTTGTGCATCGCTTGTTTCGATTAGTTTTGAATGTCATAAGTGGCCTCAAATCTTACAAAACTTGTGTGTGGTATTGAGTTCTAACGCCACGGATCTCGTACTGACTTGATCAGTGCGTGCACAGATCGAGTTGCAAGCAGGTTCTTAATTAACAGACCGGAGAGCGACCCCTCCTGAACCATGAGGGTTGGATTATAGCTGAGGGTTTGAACACTGCTATTCTTTTGACAGAGAATGCACACGATCATTTAACCATTGGGTAATACACTTCACGTCAAAGATATCCCGAAGATGGATTCAGCGGTAAGGTCGAAATAATACAACCTGAATTCCACTGTCAACTCACTGAGAGTACTTTTGCTTCCAGTCGTCATCAGAGAACAACCATAGGCCTGTATTTAGGCTTACCTAAGGCCACTACATAATTGTGAAGGAAAAAACAGTGCTACAAATGAACGAGGACTAAGGAAGAAAACACGACACAGGCGCTGAACTCGCAACTGAACTTTTGAAGACACACGCACACACTATAAACGCAGCTGACTCGGTCACATGACCCCCATATCGTCTGCGCAGCAGAGCAAACCAGATCTACATTACTAACAACTCATGACGAATCTATACATTTGTAAGAACATCCGATAAAAAAAGAAAACAACAACCCATCTATATAAAAGCCTGCATAGCATTCCACACACAAAAAAAAAAACGCTATTAACGCGGCAGCATTGATCCAGGTATCTAACCTTTTTTCACTAAGGGCAACCGACGGTTTGCTCACGCACCCTTCCCCTTCCCTTTCAATGTAAATGCTTCCGTCACCTCCCTAGTGCACTTGTCTCGATGGTCAACAAACACGTGGTTTCCTGCGCCATGGGCTGGCAGCCACACTCTCTACAGTGAGCCGGCAAATGTAAACCTCCGGAAGCCGTTAACGATGATAGTGTTCCTTTAGTCTAAATTAAACGCACCGCCCGGATTGTCCTCTATACACCCTCCCGCATGGTAATGGCAACCTATAAACAACACAAGACGTACAATGAACATCTATTATTCTTCCTGTCCGGACAGAAAGTACATGTTTTGCGCAACCCCCCAGTTCTTGCCACTACATATTTGTGAGTCGTCATGCAGGCCGAAGTGAACAGCTTCGGCTCCGAATTCTTCGGTTCGTCGTGTTGTGCAATTATAGGAATGAAAAGTGGTGGCCCCTTGAGTGCTTTTCCATATATTGACAATGCTTCGCTCGCCCGAAATTCGTGGATACCAGCGTGACAAAGGTATCTTCAGTTGGCGAACGTATGTTGATTCCATGTGCGTATGTTTTGGGGCAATTTTAGTAATTTCTGCCGCGAGCTGCACGCGTCCAGTGGCAGCAGCGCTGTTCTGAGCTATTCTACTACCGCCTGTGGCTTGCATTGTACGTGTCTGGGCCAGCCGCCGCGCAGAGCCTCTCAGAGATGAGGACGAGACACTGAAACACGTTTTTATCATTCCAAGACTCGGCCGCGACTTCTTGTCAACGGCCACTTAGCGCGAGCGTGTCCGTGTCCCTCGTTCTCTGCTACCGTCGGCGCGCTCGCGGCTGCCGCTCCCATAGCATATCAAAGTTACACACGCAGGCGCCACATTACAAGGATATTGTAACGCGACCCACATTAGATGCATTTAAAATGCGCCTACTGTCGCGAGCTCCACGCAGGGGCAACAGCGCCTTCTCAGCAGCTGAACGATACTTATCTATTTCCGCAATTAAGCGACTGACTTGCAATTCGCGCTTTAGCGTGGCATACAGTGGTTCTCTAAGCTGACATTTTGTTATTTAG
>NC_051182.1:29319771-29393015 GCF_013339695.2 Rhipicephalus sanguineus
ACACATCGAAATGAAGGGGACAGGACGACGCGGTACTAGCAACTGAATTTTAACACGTGTGTCGCTTTTCAGACATGTTTTTACTCGTTCTGCGAGTGCGTGATTATTTAATTTTATAGTTTTTTTCATACTGCATGTGTATATCTTTCTGTTGTTTGCATTAAACTTCAGTTGCTAGTAGCGCATCGACCTGTGCTTTTCATTTTCATTTCTCTATGCTGTCGGTTTTTCCGCACTTTCCTTAACTATGAATACACATCTACTCGCCCAAATGTCGATTTTAGGATAAAGTTTGCTGAATAAAGCCGGTTCCATTAAGTGTCATTTTGAACAATGCGAAATTTTCAAATGCGCATGCTACTGGAATGGTTGCACACAGTATAATGTATAACACAGCATCAATCCCAGTATTTTCAAAATGCTGTAAGATGTAAGACTATCTAGAAATGTTCGACATAGTGTACAGTGAGGCAGAGTGCAGTGTTCCCACAATACACTTCCTCGTACACAAGTAGTGGGCGAGCAACTCATGCTGCTTTGCCAGATATGTCTTCCTGAATATTATACAAAACGTAAGTTCATTAAGCTCTCTGTGTCCATAAAAATGAATTTCTCGCCAAGGACTGACAATTGACTATACTTATCGCAAACGTTTTAACAAAACATGAAAGAAATGCAAAATTGTGAGGCTGATAAGAAGTTGCTTGTGAATTTTTCACTTTTAGTACACAGGGCGAAACATACACGAAGGTGAAGAAATACGAAACAACACCATAGGTGTTACTCTTGTACTGTGCACCACCATTCGGGTAGATTTCGATGTCAGTCAAGTTAGCAATATAATGTAAAGGGGTGTGAATATTAGTGAGGTTCACTTTGTATTTAAACATGTTGGACACTTAATTTAAATTCTTGATCAACCACAGCTGCTATGGTTAGGGCTGAAGATTGGGCAACTTGGTATTAATTCATGGCAAAAATTAACAGTATACTTGTGATGAGCATGTAGCGCCCTCGTTCGGGCGGCGCACAAACCGGAGAGCGCGCAATGGCGAAGGAAGAAAATAAAGAAGGCGCTAGGCTGTGGCGCGTGAAGCCGCGGCTCACGTTCCTGGCTGGCATCGATTATTGTTCAAGCGTGTCGTTCTTTCGCTCCTGTGGCATAAGCCTGCAAGTGGTGACCTAGGACGAAGACAATGACTGACTCGAATGCACCGTCAACTGAACAAGCCTCACGTCTGCAGGACGTCTCGGCCGTGCAACTGCGTCTCCCATCTTTCTGGCCACAGGACCCGCAAGTTTGGTTTCACCAGGCCTAGGCGCAATTCTCCCTGTAACGCATCGCCCCGGAAACAACACGCTACTACCACGTAGCCTCCGTCCTTCCTCCTGATGTTGCCAGCGAACTCTCTGACGTCCTCTCGAACCCCTCGGACACAACGCCATATTAGCACCTTAAAACCAAGGTGCTGGAGCGATTCATGCCTTCGGAACGCGTCCGCCTACAGCAGCTTCTTGCAGAGGGAGACCTTGGCGACAGGCGCTCCTCCCATCTACTGCGCCGAATGCGACAGCTTCTTGGGGAACACGACGTCTCTGCCCACTCAGCGTTGCTTCGCGAGCTCTGCCTCCAACGCCTTTCTCAGCCAATCCACCTCGTCCTCGCGACGGCCGGCGACGTCAACCTCGACCGCCTGGCGGAGCTCGCCGATCAGGTTCATGAAGCGACCTCCCCATCTGTCAACGCTGTCTTACCACCAGCAGACACAGCGTTTTCGCGTCTTGGGGCCCGCATCGAAGAACTCGCCGCCTCCATTGCCGCGCTCCGGAGCCCCCTGCAGGAGACAGGAGACTCGTTTGCCTCGTTCCGGTCGTCGAGCTCTTCCACGCACACGAGATGCTCGGAGTCCCAGCCCTCCACCTCTCTGCTGGTGCCACCGGCGTTTCCGACACCGAGCCACGATGTGCACACCTCCATGTTCGTGGCAGTGAAACGCCTGCCGGGATCACTGACGGCGGCGTGTGATCTCACTTCTCGTTCCAGCCGCTTTTCATGGTCACAGACCAGCTATCGGGCGCCAGGGTCTTTATAGATACCGGCGCGGAAATTAGCGTTGTGCCCCCGACTAAGGCTGATCGTTCGAAGTCACAGGGGCAAGTGCTTCGTGCTGCCAACGTATCCTCTATTGCGAAGTATGGACTCTGATCTCTCAACCTAGACTTTGGCCTTCGCTGCATTTTCCGGTGGGTTTTCGTCATCGCAGACGTGGTTTAACCGATCATCGGCGCGGACTTCCTCTCATACTTCGATGTTGACGTCAGCGTTCGTCGGCACCGCCTCATAGACGGTCAGACTTGTCTCTCCATCTCGGGAGCCCTGTCCGACATCGCTCCAACGACCATCCGCATGCTGATACCTTCCTCCTCGTTCGAAAAAATCTGGGCGAGTTTCCTGGAGTTAGCATACCCGTGCAACCTCACTCTGCCGCCTAAACATACGGTGACACGCTACATCGTCACCCGGGGTCCACCGGCAGCCGCTCGACCACGCCGCCTGTTTGGAGACCGCCTAGCTATTGCTAAACGGGAGTTTGACTACATGCTGCAGCTCGGCATTGTCCGCCCGTCGTCAAGCGGGCGGATAATAACGAGCACCAAATGCAGCGGGCTTCCCCGCTGCATTTGGTGCCAAAGCGTGATCCTGGTGACTGGCGTCCTTGTGGGGACTATCGATCGCTGAACGCCAAGACTGTCCACGACAGCTAACCGCTACCTCACATCCATGATTTTACATCGCGCATCGATGGCTGCACAATTTTCAGCAAAGTGGACCTTCATAAGGCCTACCACCAGATTCCTGTCGAGCCCGCCGACATACCCAACACCGCCATCACGACGCCCTTTGGGTTGTTGGAATACGTGCGGATGCCTTTTGGACTCTGCAATTCGGCTTAAACTTTCCAGCAGTTCATTTTTGAGGTCACACGGGGCCTCCCTACTGTGTTTGCGTACCTTGACGATGTCCTCATTGCCAGCCGCACGCCTGAAGATTATGAGCACCATCTACGCGCTCTGTTGCAACGTCTACAGCAGTAAAGCCTCGTTGTGAACGCCTCGAGGTGTACTTTCGGCGCATCTGAGCTCGAGTTCTTGGGCCATCACATATCATCCAAAGGAATACGCACTCTCCGGTCCCACGTTAAAGCAATCCAGGATTATCCTCGGCCTACAACACTGCGCCAATTACGGCAATTCCTGGGGCTTGTGAATTTTTCCTGGCGCTTCATACCACACTGTGCCGAACTGCTACGACCGCTCACTGACCTCCTTCGGTCGACCGCCGGCCCGTCCTCCGCCATTCCTTGGTCGTCAGAGGCCCAGGCCGCCTTAACTGCTGCCGCTAATCGGTCGCTAACGCCGTGCTTCTTATTCATCCGCTCAGCAACGCCCGTACTCGGTTGACGGTGAACGCATCCATCGTGACCGTCGGAGCCGTCTTACAGCAGTGCATTAACTCCGAGTGGAGACCCTTGTCGTTTTACTCTCGGAAGCTACTTCCTGCTGAGACCCGCTACAGCGTCTTCGGCCGGGAATTACTAGCCATCTACACTGCGATACAGCACTTTCGGCATTTTCTGGAAGGATGCTCGTTTTACGTGATGACTGACCATAGGCCACTGGCGTATGTTTTCCGCACTAACTCATCCAAGTACGTGCCCCGTGAACTCCGCCAACTGGCTTTTATATCGGAGTTCACGACTGACATCCGCCACGTGAAAGGAGCTGACAACACCGCCGCAGATGCCCTTTCTCGTATAGGCGCGGTTGACTCTCCATCTCTAACCATCGACTGGGCCTCATTCTCCTCCGCACAGCAGGATGATAGAGAGCTTGCCGCTTTTCGGGAGAACCCCCGTTCTCTCGGACTACGCCTGGTGCCTCATCCATTATCATCTGAGCCCTTGTGGTGCCATGTCTCAGCTGACCTTCCCCGCCCTTTCGTTTCCGCTTGATTACGACGCACCGTTTTCCACTCCTTACACGACATATGTCACCCCGGCATTCGGGCTACTCAGCGTCTTCTCACCCAGCGCTGTGTGTGGCCCGGAATCATCGGTGATGTTCGCACTTGGACGCGCCTGTGCCTGCCCTGCCAGGCGACAAAGGTCTCCCGTCATACTAAGACGCCTCTCCAGCCTTTCCTTCCACCCAGTCGTCGTTTCGACCATGTTCATCTAGACATTATGGGCCCTCTACCAGTGTCTCAGGGGTACCGTTATATACTGACCATGGTCAATCGTTTCACACGTTGGCCAGAGGCTATTCCAATTCAAGATATCACCGTCGAGACAGTTGCCCGCGCTTTCATTTCTACGTGGGTATCCCGTTTTGGCTGTCCTGGCACCTGTGACAACAGACCGTGGACGTCAATTTGAGTCATCGCTGTTTACTTGCCTTAATGGCATCCTCGGAGCCAGACATTGCCGTACCACGGCTTATCATCCCTGCGTCAATGGCGTGGTGGAACGCCTACACCGACAACTGAAGACCGCCTTGACTACTCGCCTCAATAGAGCCACCTGGGTTGATGCCTTGCCACTGGCGCTCTTAGGTTTACTAGCTGTCATCCGGGCAGACCTGCAGTGCTCAACAGCAGAGCTGGTGTATGGCACTTCTATACGGCTTCCAGGTGACTTCTTCACGTCATCGAAGCTACCAGACCAGCCAAAACAATTCGTACAACGCCTCCTCGACTGCGTTCAAGACCTCCGGCCCACTCCATCCAGGCCTTCCGAACACAAGACCATATTCATCCACCCTGATTTGGCCACTGCAGCACATGTTTTCGTGCGCCACGACGAGGTCAGACCACCTTTGGCACCAGCCTACGACGGACCATTTCCGCGTCCTTCACTGCACCTCCGAAACTGCCACTCTTCCTCAGAACGGCCGTGAAGGGACAGTCAGCTTGGACAGACTCAAGCTGGCGCACCTGGAGACCGCCATAGAAAGCCTCTCATCTACGCCTGACCTTCCGTTGGACTGCCACAAATGGCATGTCACATTCCGACTTCCAGTCTACACGGGAGGCCCTGTAGCGTCCTCGTTCGGGCGGCGCACAAACCGGAGAACGCACGATAAAGAGTGAAGAAAATAAAGAAGACGCTAGGCTGTGGCACGTGAAGCCATGGCTCATGTTCCTAACTGGCATCGATTATCGTTCAGGCGTGTCTTTCTTTCGCTCCTGTGGCATAAGCCTACAAGCACAAAAGAAGACCTGATACAACACCAGCGTTTTTACCTTGTCAAAAATTGTGTCAACAGTGAGAATACTGTGTACTGATCATAAACACTATGGTAACATAATGCAAAACAAAATAACGAGAGGGAAGAAACAACGTGATTCAGCAAGGTGGTTCAACAGGTTCAACTGACTTATATCAATGTGATTAAAATGGCCTTGCACAACTAATACATCTCCTAAAGGCTATATAAATATGCATGTGTAACCCTGGCAAGTTGCAGTGCTGATATGTGACTAATGACGTGATAATACTATAAAATGCATGTTCTTCACAACACACATTGTCACTTATCGGATATCTGTCACATCATATGGCCATAATTATGTTTAATCATATGGTCATAATTATGTGACGATTATGCCACATGTAAACACGCACAAATTGACATCGAGACGGAGAATCAAATCAAGCAAATCCAGCATGAAAACAGCATAAGCAAAAAACAAATTTGGCCTCAGTGCACATTTCATCACTTGGCAGTGTGATAAAGCGGCTTTTTTGCTTTAGTGTATACTCCTTGAAAGCACTCTGCTTCATTTATGCTTTACTGCAAGGAAGGAAATTATTATCTACAAACGTCTTTTTTTCAAGCCGCACTCGGGCTTCGATTGGCTGGCTGTGCGAAGCATGTGCTGTATTCACAGGATTTTCTAAACACACATTACACGTCGTTACTATGTGAGCTTAATGACTTGTTTCTGTTTTTCGATTTTTCATTGCACTTTTCACGCGACGCAATGTGCAGAACTACACCTACAGCTGCCCGAGCGACGATAAGGAAGAACAGAAACATAAGTATTACTTGCCATTGTGTTCCCGATGGTACCGCGAACACAGCGTGCCCATGATCTGCTTGGTAATATGCGCAACGGCAGGCTCGCTTGAGTCGCCGGGACATTGTCACACAATATCCCACCCGCAGTAAGACCCGCAGTAAGGCATATTCCACTGTCATCAAATCACGCATTTCACGTCCAGCGGCTGAGAGCAGGCACAAAACGCGCACACACGGCCGACACAGCTGGGCAGTTCAGAAGTGGCATTCACCAGGCCAAGGTAGTGATCCCTTGACGGCTTTGCTTGGGCATCCCGCACGCTGCTGGGGCCAGCCAATGCGAAGTATCAGTATCAATGCGACATAAGCGAAGTAACGACAGTATCAATGCAAATAGATCGCGTCAGCGCTTACACCCCAGACGCCATAGACCGCGCCGCGCAGCGAGAAGCAGCCGACCGGAACTATTAGTTGCCAGCAGCAGCCGTCAACACCGCCAAGTTACGCGGAAGGAAACCACACATCATTGAAGCGAGGTAACGTAATGCACCGGGCGGGGCACCTCGAACAGCGCTGCCCTCTCCGCCGGAATGAAGCGAGTTGAGAGGGAATTCAGAGGGTAAATATAGCGATCGCTATATCTCCGGTCCTACTTTGGATTTTCGAAAAATTCTTTCGGCTATATATTCCTCGGAAGGGTCCGAGCCATTCCAGGGTGTTTTTAACGCCAAGCGCGAGGGGTGGTTCATGACCTTTTAATATCCGCTATGCTTTCCTTGGCCAAATTGTCTGTTGGATTAATTTTGTTCTGTCTAACGAAGAAACTATCCACTCGATGAAAATCCCCCTCTTTCGTTCTAGTATGTCTCAATGTATGAATTAGAACTCATGGCGATAGACCAGGGGCGTAGCCAGAAATTTTTTTCTGGGGGGGGGGGGTCAACCATACTTCATGTTCGTGCATGCGTTTGTATGTGTGCGCGTATATATACACAGGCAAAATTGAAAACTTTCGGGGGGGGGGGGGTTTGAAGCCCCCCCCCCTCCTTGCCTGCGCCCCTGCAATAGACCGCATACCGTTCAGTATAAAGAAACTTCCTGGCCCGTGGTACAACCAGAGCCTTGCATAGCCATTGCAAGCGCGAAAACGCCTTCTTGAAAACAGCGGTATTGCTGGCTATTACTAAAGTATTTACGGTCGTGTTAGTTTAATGTGACTCTAACCAATTTAATTATTCGTTTGTCCCACGCCTTTCAAGGACTGCAACCACCTTCCTCCGACATCGTTTCCATTTCAGATTATGAATTGTATTGTTCCACCTTAAAAATTATTTACTAGATGAAGCGAAAAGTGTATATTGTGTATTTTTTTAGTTTTGTTTACCTGTATTTCTCATCTTACCTACATTTGATCTCACTTGTATCCGCCGAACATCGTATCTTCATGTGTGTTGTTATTACTTTGAAGTCTTTTGTTTCCTTTTTATGTTATTTTTGTGTAGCCCACTCCCCTGTATAACGCTTTGTGCGCTTGAGGGTCAAATTAGTGAAATGAAACTTAGTATATGTATGTTTTTCTCACTATATGCATCTAATAGTTATTATGATGTGTTAAATGCTTTGTTTCCCCATATGTGAGGAATTATCTGCATATTGACAAGAGACAATATTGTGGGCTTTAATAAGTGCATTTCGCACATTTTCTTTTCCGTTTGATGCTGTTTGAGATACGTGTGTGTGCTTTATCTTTTTTTTAAATGCTACCGTTTCTGTGCTAATTTGTTGTCTTGAATGCTCGATGTGTTCAAGAATAAGAAATAGCCGGCGCCTTATTTGTGCACTAACATATCTTTCACATCATATCACTAAGAAAATGTTCATTGAATTGCAGGTGTCCTGACAAGGTCAGTGTCTTCCAACCAGCAAAAGGTGTCAAGCCTACGGCCTCGAGGCCCTTGGAGTGCGGCGTGTGCGAGAAAGTTTTCAAATACAGGTCGCAGCTGCGAACACACTTGTTCGCTCACGTAGGCGAAAAACGCTACGCCTGCGACGTGTGCAATAAGAAATTCACGCAGAAGACCAACCTGGTGATCCACAGTCGCACGCACACGGGAGAGAGGCCCTTCGAGTGTTCGTCCTGCCCGGCCACGTTCACCAGCAGCGCGACTCTGAAAAAGCACATGTGGATTCACACCGGCGAACGACCGCATCAGTGCAACCTCTGTGGAAGGAGATTCGCCTCGGCATCAAACCTCGCGTCTCATGCACTGATTCATTCAGAGAAGAAGCCGTACGCCTGCCACCTGTGTCCCGCTGTATTCGCTCACCTAAATACGCTGAAAGACCACGTTGTTACCCACACCGGCGCGCGACCTCACATGTGCGACGCATGCGGGAAGAGCTTCAGGTCGAGGTCTAACCTTAGGAAGCATAACATCACTCACTCCGGTGTAAAGAGGTTCCGATGTGAATTCTGCAGCCGCGCATTTGGTGTGAAAGATGCACTAATCAGACACACCCGCACGCATACGGGTGATAAGCCGTACCTCTGCCACCTGTGTCCCGCTGCATTCGCGCACTTGAGTACGCTGAAAGACCATGTGTTTACCCACACCGGCGAGCGAGCTCATGTGTGCGACATTTGCGGCAAGAGATTTAAGCAAAGAAGTGGCCTTTCGCGCCATAAGCGGATTCACTCAGCCAGTACATAAGTTCGACTCTCAGTTCTCTAGCAGTACAATATATGGTAACGTATACTTCGATTACGCTGCGTCTGCAGCTCGAAGTGGAGGAAATTTAAAGTGTTGTATGTTTGCGCTAATATCGTCAACGCTGAAAGATCATACGCACAAAGTAGGCAGCAAAATATATTCTGGAGTGCGCATATTGGTGCCAGCCATGCGACATGCAGACGCCGTGTATGTATGTATTGAATTCAGGAGTCACGGCCACTCTATCACATTTTACGTTACAGGGCACATGTGGGCATGTGTTTTCACTTGAGCGTGTATGCACAATTTTTGTTGTAGACGTGTTCCTAGGGATTATCAGATGCTTTTGCAAGATGTACCGTCAAGTATGTGATGAAGGTAATACCTGTTGTTTCTGCTTTTCAAAGCTCTTTATGTATGTGACCTGTTGTCTCAGACAATAAAATATACCTTTATTGAGACTACTGTTTCATGCGTGGTGTCCAATTTTTTTCGCTCTCATGTGCATGCGTAGCGAAGTGTTGTAGATCAGGCAGAACATAGCAACTGATATGGAACAATTGTGCCCACTGTCGGTGAACGTCACTGATAACTGAATGTGTGGACTGATAACTTTTGCACGTGTTTTTAGCAGTCAAACTATTATACTTTTCGTTGTATCCGCTACATTGCACCATACTACCTGCGCTCTGTTTATAGTCACGGAATTTGAACGCTTATTTTTAGTAAAGCACATACTTGGGCGAGTTGGTAAGGAGCCATGTACGCTTGCCTTCAGGGTAACCATGGTGATTGAAGATTGGTGATCATAACAACACAAAAGCAAGCTTGTGGCGAGAATAAAAATGATTGCTGCATGAGTGTCCTCAAAATCGTATTTGCTCGGATTGAAGTATAAATTGCGGTTACTTTCGCAAGAATTGAGTGGTTTCCTAAAGAGGAGAGGAGCACTTGAGCGGCCATCGTCACCTTCATCGGCCGCCTTTTAAATGCAAAGCATTTCTTGGCGAACCTCACGCACTTTGGCCGTTTCTATCTATCTATCTATCTATCTATCTATCTATCTATCTATCTATCTATCTATCTATCTATCTATCTATCTATCTATCTATCTATCTATCTATCTATCTATCTATCTATCTATCTATCTATCTATCTATCTATCTATCTATCTAGCCGCCTACGTGTGGGTGCTCTCGCGGTCGTCTCCATAACTGTAATATACCAAATTTGGCATAGTAGAGGATCAGTGTATGAATTATTGTGTATCAGTGGATCACTGACAAATTTGGATCAGTGTATGACATGAATGACGCAAAACGGCTGTCGCGTTCGTTATGACATCCTTTCCCTCACTGATGTTTTGAAGTTTGAAGTTTATTTACAGTTTTGACAATACATGAGACATGAATTATCATGGTGCCGGAACAAAAGGCGTGTTTATACACGCCTGACTAGGCTCCTGGCACCACGAGTACAGTTGACAACAGTGGACAAGTGCAGAAAAAAAATTACAGCATATCCACGGTGAATGATGAAGAGCTTGGGCGAAGCTCCTGAAGCAATCATGGTCTCGGGATTCGCTTCTCGTTGAGCCCGTTTCGCAGCGGCGCCCTTGGCGCGCACCGTCACGGGATCCGCCTGGCTGCCGCCAAGCGAGCGCCCGCCGCTGCGCATCGTCCATGCTCCGCCAACGATCCGACACGTACGGCGACGATCCAGGAGAATGAGAGAGGCCCTTGCTCCCCGCGCAGCAGCCAATCGGAGAGCAGCGGCACTTCCAGCGCCATCTAGTGCCGATTCACACAAGCGACATATTGCACACAATTCTATTGGACCAACACCATCTAGGAAATGAGACGAGAAATGGTGATGACGACACAGATTGTGTACAGCGCCATCTAGAATATCGTCCTTGAACTGCAGTTTGTATGTACTTCTATGAGACAGCGCCATCTATTGCATCATACGGGAGATCCGTTTACGCCGGACAACGGAGACGTGACAAAGTTAGACTAAGAGGAGCTACGCCCCTAAAAAAGTAACACGCACACAGACATACACACATATATAGGTGCAGGTACAGGCTGTGTCACACTTAGGGGGAAAGCCGGAGCGCTTTGCAAGGTGCTACGAGTTTTCCCCGAAGTGTGAAAAAGCCTGTACATAAATGTCACAATTATAAATGAAATAGTTCTACACGGCCTAATACAGTGCAATAATCCGAATACGTACAAACACAAATGAAAATATATAGATACACATTTTTTTATAATTGAGGCCAGATATTTTTTTGACAGAAGAGCAACAGATAGGTGAAAGAAAATAACATTAGGTAGCACTCGAACAAAACAGAATATTTTCCCAAAAAGTGAGTGAGTGAGTGAATAAACTTTATTGCGAGATCCGGCATGTTTGTGGTCCGGGCTAGACCGCACAGGTAGACACCAGGAGACCTTGTCTCCCTATAGCCTCCCTGGCCTGCTGGATATTCCATCTTTGTTCTTCGACCTCCGAGCTGAGCAGCACTAGCCGCCACCCCTCCCGGAGGGCCTCAGGAGAACTTGTTGATAGGTAGGGGCATTCCCACAGTATATGTTTATACGAAGCCCTTTCTGTTGTGCATAGTTTGCATTTGTTGTCCGGGCATAGGTGTGGGTAGCCCCTGTGGAGGTGCACAGGGTTTGGGTAGGAGTTTGTTTGTAGCTGGCGGTATTCAGATCCTTGTTTACTGTCTAGACTCGGGTGACGTGTGGGGAAGACGCGCCTCGTCTCTCTGTGGTGTTGTGTGTATTCTGTGTAGCATGTAAATCTGTCTTTGTGTGGTACGTCGGCGCCGCCAGGGATGTTCACCGAGGAGTCCCTTCGGATTGCGCGGCGGGTTAATTCTCACGACAACTCGTGGGCCATCTCGTTCGGATTGGAGGTATCAATCTCTGTGTGCGCCGGGAACCATATTAGGTATTTGCGTTCATCTACTTTCTTTAGTTGTTGTCTACTAATCCGAAAAAGTACCGTTTTGATTTTTTTATATGTTGACAGAGTTAGAGAATGTCCCATAATATCAGATAGCGCATGTTCTTTATTCAGAAGATTAGGAATTTTTCATTGTAATAATTGGTTTCCGTAGTTGCTTCGAGTTTTCGCTTGAAGAAGGTTCCTAGATCTTAACGTGTAATTGGTTGTGGCAATGGTGTACGTCGAAAAGAAGTCCTCGCGGTTACTTTTAAATTCTAAAAATGATTTTTCAGGTGATTTTCTTTGTATAAATTGCTGATATGAAAAATACGATCCCGTTGAAAGTGCTCAGAAGTGTGTTCACAAATCGAGAGGTTATGGATAACACAAATACACTTTTTCTGCATTCTTAATAGAGTTCCATATTGGTAATAGAAGTCACACCCCAAATGAGCAGGCAGTAGTGGAGTCTGGAGTGAACAGTATAAAAGTACAACTGACTCTTAAGCTTTGAAGGTAATCAAGTGCGATCTTAAATCAACATGCCGATCAATTTTGCTATATTCATTTTAATATAGTTAACATGATGCGCCCATCGCACGTTCTCATGAAAACGTATTCCCAGGAACTTGTATTAAGAAACCTTGTCAAGTGGTTGCGACTGAAATAATAAATGAGATTTAAACTCAATTGGTTTGTTAATTGTAGCAAAAGCAATATACTTTGTTTTCTTAACATTCAAGCTGAGAGCGATTCTAGCCATTTATTAATCAAAGGAATAAGGCCCGTATTCACAAACGCTCCTCGACTCGAAACTCGACTTCAAGGAATCCTTGAGGACTGTCTCGCGTTGCAGAAATCACTCTCGACTCGAAACGCTCCTCGAATGGAGAGAATCCTCAGTGTGCTCCTCGAGAATCTCGAGGTAGGTCAGAAGCTCCCTTGAGCGCTCCTCAGAACAGTTTGCAGGCAAACATGGCAGACGTACCGTTACTTGACTGCTTTTTTGGAATTTGCTTTTCATGTTCACGATGTTTCCGGCGAACATGCAAGAGAGTCAGATGCCACGAATTGTGTGCCTAGGCACTGGTTAAGGGATCGTTTGAACCCTTTAGAAGAGTACAGGGACACGGAGTTTCTCTCAAGGTTTCGCTTTACGAAGAGCACCGTAGCAAGTCTCCTGGCATCTTCCGCTCTAGTCGAGCACGGACAACCGCGGACAACCGCGTGTGCAGTGCGCGGACAAGACGGACAACCGCGCGTGCAGTGCGCACCAATGAGCCGGCTGGTGTGTCGTCTACCATACACAAGAGCCCTTGCACAGCATCGAGCACCCAAGGAAGTTGCTAGTTAAAATAAACTTTTGTATTATAATAACTACGTTGAGTAAGTTAAGACTTTTCTTTTTGTTGCTGTTAAAACTAACCAAAATGAACTACAGGTGCGAACGACTCACTTACAAACAGACGGCGCTCGCAGAGAAATGCGGTCGTCTGCAACATTTGGTCGTCTGCTACATTTCGTTCGTCTGCGGAGGAATCGTTGCATCACATTTTCAGTGCGATGGAATCTATGCCGTGAAATATAAGTTGAGCAGGTCAAGGTAAGATTCAGTTGTTGTGGTCTTCTGTTTTACACCATTTTAAACTTGTTTGCCATCTGACAGCGGAATGTCTCTGTGCGAGAACTAAAATAAGAGCACACTGCGTGTGTCCCCTTTCGAAATGGTCGTCTCGGGTGAGCAAATACTGATCCCATTGCCTACAGAATAATATGCAGGTGGCACGTACGCGTGTTGGGATCTTCGATGCGTGTAAAGAAGTAATATCGTAACCTGCTACCGCTCGATCGCATACTAGGCTGTTATGTTGCCAGACACAACAATGTCAGGAGCTCAGTCTCCACAACACACGATAACATCTCCTCCGCTGTACCACCGACTCAAAAAAACGTGCAACAGTTGTTTAGAATGGAAAATAAAAAGAAACATTCTTGTTTTGAGGCTCAAGGCATGCTTTAGACAGCATAATTTGCATATTCTCTTCTCCTTGCGTCCCTCAAGTGCGTTGAGGTGGAGGACGCCTTCGTGAAGGGCTCCTTGTCAGAGAAAACGTTGAGGGACATCCTTGAATGTCCCTCGCCCCTCGAGTTGAGGAGAAGCATTTTCCTCAACTCCACGGAGTCGAGGTGGAGGGCCGAGTCGAGGAGCGTTTGTGAATACGGGCCTAAGAGTAGAGATGCTATCAGAGGAGAAGAAAACATTTGTGTCGTCAGCATATAATATAATATATGTGGTTTCTGGTACTGCTATGATATCTTCAATATAAAGAAGAAAAAGGGTGGGACCTAAAATGACACCTTGTGGGACGCCATACGTAATATCTGCAACGTCTGACTTAACATTGTTAATTTCCACAAACTTAGTGTGGTTTGATAAGTAGTTGCGCAATAATCCCAATACCATACCTCTGATTTCGTTAGAAGGTAACTTATTGAAAAGTATGACATGCTTAATTGAATCAAATGCTTTAATAAAGTCTAAGAAAATGCATATCGTGTGATGTTGATTTTTCCTGTAGGCAATAACTTTATCACGTATTTCAAGGCGGATTCAGTAGATTTACCACTCTCAAAACCATACTGATGTGTTGATATGAGATTATGCTTCTGTAGGGGGGATGCCCAGATAATGTAGAATTTAAGGCCTTTTCAATACTTTTAGAGAATAGCAGGAGCATCGATATTGGCCTGTAATTACCAATGCAATAAGTGACACCATCTGTATGAAGGATGACGACCTTAGCTATTTTCAAGTTATCTGGACATATTCCTATAGAAAACACAAGGTTTTTGTCACAAATAACATCACACAATAAGTCTGCAACTGCTTTTATTGGTGAGACTTTAATACCGTCATAGCCACAAGCGGAGATATTATTTAAGTTACTAACAATGCGCACAATTTCTGTGGGGCTAACTGGTCATAGATACATGGTATTTTCCATACTCGTATTGTGATTTTCAAAGTTATTGTTACCTTTTGAGTCAAAAGATCCAAAAGATAGGAAGTGCTGACTGAACACTTCTGCGAGGTGCTTACCACTTAGGACTTTATCGCCAAGCGTTAACTCCTGGGGAAGGCTGCTTTTCGTAGACCGCAATGGGTCCTTGAGATTACGCCATGTTTTCTTAGGAGCATAAACAATATCGGTAAATTTGTTGGCGTAGTTATCAACACGTGATTTTTAATGTCAGCGTTTATTTATTTCAGATTTTTTTTAATGATTGAGCATTTTGGTCACTACATTTCAAGAAATCGCCAAAAAGTTTATCTCCCGCCTTTATTCTTTTAACAGGTTCATAGGTAATCCAGGGTTTCCTCGCGTTTTTAAACTTCCTGACTTATACCACAGGAAAGGTATATTCGGGAATTTTAATAATTTTCCCAAGAAAAATATTGTATAATACGTTTGGATCGCAGCTTTTGCGGTTTAGAATGTTATTGCAATTTACCGATGCAATGTGCTGAAGAAAATTGTGTACTGCGTGCTTACTTATCAACCGAGTAGTTTTGGTCGAGTTCTCTGGTGCAACATGCGGCGAAGGGTACTTGGGAATGAAACAAAACAAAGGTAAATGGTCACTCACTACCCTGACAAGTACTCCCGCTTTTACAGCGATTTTGTCATGAATAGTGAGACAAAGATCAGTTTCACTATATCCGTTGACGCGGGTGGGCCGGGTAATGTTTGAAAACACAAACATTGATAGAAGGTCAACAAATTCATAATGTGATGTATTACCATATTTTAGTAAATCAAAATTGAAATCGCACAGGATTACAACATGTATGTTAAGGGACGATAGAAAATCGAGCAGTACTTCTAACTGACTGAAAAATTTAACGAGCGACCCAGAAGGAGGCCTCTAAACGACGCCGGTTTTGAAGTTTTCACATCTCTCAAAAAAGAGTTAGTAGTTAGAAGATATTGCCGAGTGTTCTGCCATCACTTTATATCGCCGAGCGTTTTTTTTTATTTACAAGGCAACGCCGCCCCCTTTTTTACAATCTCTGTTCAACTACTCAGGTTTGTAACCATCTGTTTGAATTACAACATAAACAACAATGAACCATGTTGCCGTAAAAGCCAAAATATCAAACTCAAAGCCCATTGAGACATAGAATTCATATAATTCCTCTTTATTGCGCAAGCTTTACTAATTTAAATAGCAGTAGGAAAAGAAACTGGAGCGTTTATATTCATTCAAAGCAAAATCACGAAAAGAAAATGGATTGAAATAAGAAGTGTCGAATGGAACTGCCATTGCAAAGAATAAAGTTTATGAGAACGTGTGGCACATAACCGCATGTCACAGTTCATGTTTGCGAGTATTGGCCACGTGGGATTCACAGTCTCTTTTAACACAATAACGGGGAGTACACTCATTAAAACGCAACGCAAGTTAGTGAGCTGATGACATCACACCTTTGGAAGATACTCGACTGTCATCCACTCGTCCACGTGGTCCGCCGGAATGACGCAGTGTTTCATATGAGCTGGGCGAGGGCCTCATGGTGACCGAGGATGATGTCAGATTGATTGAGAGCCGCTTTGTGACACGAGAAGCAGCCGCCGCTAGGTGCCCTGACAGCATACGTCTGTGCTACAGCAATGCGGACGTCGACCGCTATAACGCACGTTGCCTCGATGCTGCGGACAACGCGTTATGTCATCCCGAATGCTATAACATAACTGGCCATAAGATAGAGCAGGTACACAGGGATGTCTTGACCAAAGTGGCCTACATGAACGCAAGCGACATGGTTAGGCTGCCGGCCTGAGTTTACCAGAGCATCATAGAGCCGTACATGATCACGGCCAGCATTGTCGTAAGCGACGGCCTCGTTAATGAAAGCATGAACACATTGGGGTACATTGACCGTGATGAACACGGCAACCTCTTGCGACTGTGGCTTGAATTTGCAGCGTCCAGGGTAGGCATTGAGGTGGCAGCCAGGACGAAGCACCTCATACCCTCATTATAATTGAAATGAGTGCCCGTGGGATTGCGAAGCACCACAACCACGGCATACGCCAGAAAAATATCTTGTGTAAGAGGGGACAGTTTGCGCTTGCGCTAGCAAACACCATAACTATAGATAATTCATAAAGGCCACAGACGCCCAGGCAGTTTTCGGATACGATGAACACCATCCAGTGAGGTTAGTCTACATATAGCACATTTCAGGGTTACCAGCCTTGACGGCCTATGCTTCACCAACGCAAAAGGTGATTTCAGGTTCCGATATGTCGCCTGCTTTACCGATACAGTCTGTCGACGTCATCACCCGGTTAGCAAAGAGGCCTCTAGACATTGTCTTGGACCGGGCTACCACCTTCATTCGGTGCCACAACAATAACCTCACGCTCGCCGATCTCAAAGTTCAGACTTGGGCCTGTAAAGTATGTTTTGTCTGTGAGGCAGTCTTGTAGTACAACAATGCCAACTTACAAAGCTGGAGCGATTGAGGTACACTTGACAGGTCAGCAAAAAAAAAAGCAAGAGAGACACTCAGAACACATCGGCAAAAAAAAGAAATGAGAGGGAGATATATAATAATAAATACATCGTGGACTTACCAGGCACGTCGAAAACACTGGAGTTTAAAGGGTAAGTTATGGTGCGACGTCACGTCAGCCCTCACGTTACAGTACATACTTCAGTATTGTCGAAACTAAGTACACTTTATGGTGCAATCATGTGAATATCATACGTAACTTTCGATAATGTAATCCTCTCCGGGGTCGAACAATACTTCAATATAGCTTGCTAACTCATAGGAATACAAATGTATTGCTTATTAGACTGCTACAAAAGCGGAGCGAGCACTAGAACCAGAGACATTTATCTGATAGGACGCCTGTATCGTAGGAGTACATGTGTAGTGTGTACTGCTTTTTTGTAAAGTTAGATAGCCAGCACACCAGCCACAATTGGCATTGCATCGACAATACGCCTGCGTAGTAGGGATGAAGAACTATCGATAGCACTATCGATACTATCGATTGTTGTGTCGCTATCGAACTATCGATAGTAAGAACTATCGATAGCACTATCGGTAGTAAATGTTGATACTACTACCGACTGTAATTTCGCTAGTACTGTCAAAAGTTTAAAACCAACCACACAAACTCTCACAGCATAAACTTGGCTCCCCGAATGGCTGGATTGACAAGGCAGCACTATCGCTCGAGATATTTCACTACAACGTGAAGTGACCAGCGCTCCGGTATTTCTCTGTGTACTCCTCATGCGGTTTCCGGCATACGAGACCTTTCCACGGATAGGCAAACCAAAGAAATCAAGGCCGAAATTGCGAACGGAACTGGTATATCCGTCGGTGAATTCGAAACAAAACTGAATCCGCCTTCGCCAGCCTTGAAAAACGAGAGGCGAAAACAACATCGGTAGCTCATATGGGTTTGCAATTCTTCTATCTTTCAAGCGAGGGCGCTGCGTTTTCGACGCATAAACGAAACTTTCAAGCGACCTTGCTCGCAAGCAGGTGCTCGCATGTAATGTAGCGATGTCCATATGCATTCCTCGGCCTACCTGTCCTCGGTGCTTGACCACTTCAGACTGCGTAAGGAATTCTGAACACATCGTCTGGGAACTGCTTCGAAGCACGTTTGTGTCGAGACACGAACTGGCACTGTAGCACCAGACCGCGCTGTGATGTATGTCAACAATTGTTTGCTTGCATGCACACCTTTGTTGGAGTACTTTATTCTTTAGCGTGACTTCCAATGGCTACGTTTCCTATTTTTGATTAACATTGATAACTCTGCCACTTTTTTTCATTTAGCGAAGCTTCTATCAGCTGTTCCGTGTTCGGTGTAGTGTGACCCCGCTTTGTAACTTTGCTTTCTTTTAGTATAATACTCCCTCGACTTCCTCTGGAGACTTTTAGGGATGGAACGTGTCAAGCGTGCCATTGTTGCACATACGTATGCCCATCCGAGTGGTGTCACCACTCGGTTGGGAATACATATGAACAAAAACGTCAAGGCCCTCTCGTAAATGTAGTGGCAAAGGCGGTGAGTAGTCAGGTGTGGACACGTTTCGTCCGTAAACGTGTCGATCAGTGCCGTGGATTGATCGTATTTTTAGGAACCGACTTCATAGAGACCCATCCATAATTGGGTGGGCGCAAGCAGTCAAGACACGAAGGCAGAAGATGGGACAAGCGGTGTGTCTTGTCTGCTTGTGCGCTACTCAACAATGGATAGGTGCCAACTCGCCCGCCTTTCAGTTATACTGCAGTTCATAGAGACATTCCATGCATTTCCGAGTAATTCATGAGCCATCTTCACGTGTTTCAGTTATTGCTTCTGTATCAACGGCGCCTATACAGTAAAATAAACGTGGTAATAATATTTCGTAAACGCGAGGTGCCTGTTGCGCTACTCCAAGAAACTAATGCGCACCCTGAACGACGGACCGGAGAAGATTATAATGAATGTGCAAACCCAAATTCGGTAGAATGATTTTTTTTTTCACTGCGCATAAGCACTAAAGTAACATTGAACCATTCATTCATTTTCGCTTTCCAGCTCATAATGACGCAAGATTCCGAAGGCTAAAGCGGTGGTTTGGGATTACTTCATCAAAGATGCAAACCTGGACATGCCAAGTGCACATTGTACAGCAGTGACTAGAAAACCAGCGGAAATACTTCTAATTTAACAGACCACATGAAGCGGTGCCACGCAAATGTTCTCTTTCACGAGTATCGAGGACAGTGCGAAGAAGTAGAAGATGCATGTGAAGGATGCAGCTGGCCACTCGGAACCGAAGCAAAGATAGTTGCCTTTCTTTATTTCTGATAAATGAGCTAATCATAGTATGGGGACTAGACCGAACGAAAAGAGAAGCTGGACAAGGAATTAGTCCTGATGATAGCAAGGGACATGCAGCCATTTTCGGTGGTTACTGACAAAGGATTTCAAAATTTCTGCTTCGCGCTAGATCCAAGATATGAACTGCCTAGCAGAACGCCTCTTTCCGATGTTATTTTGCCCCAACATATAAGAGCATGCAAAGACGAAATGGCGTGGTACACATACGTCAGCCAGCCATTGTGCCATTACAGCGTACATTTGGACCTCTGCACGGCTGAGCTGCATAACAGTCACGTGCCATTTTTGGAAGACACAACTATTTGGTCTACGGTGCTCTCAAGAGTGGTTTTTCAGGGAGCGCGCATGACGTAAAACGTCACCGACGTCATTGGAGGTGCGCTTGAAGACTGGGGTATTCGTCAGACAATTGTTGCTTTTGTCACAACGATAAGAGAATGGTTCTTGCAGCCTTACTGCTGGATTTCGAGCACCTACCATGCTTCGCTCATACGCTGAACCTCACGGTTCAGGATAGATTGAAAATCAGTAAAGAACTAGCAGCCGTGCTGCTAAAGTGCAAGAACATTGTGCGCTACGTGAGGTCTAGCTGTAATGCTACCGCCAAGCTCCAAGAAGAACAAGAGCGTCTCGGTAAGGTACCACCGCTAGAACTGAAACAGGAGACACCGACACAGTGAAACAGCATCTTTTATATCGGGTCTTGGAGGTCGGAGAGGCGCTGACCTTAACACTATCAAAGTTGCCCCGGGCACCCAGTCCGTTGCCTGCCGAGGATATAACACTGATTCAGAATGTTGTGGAAGTACTCGAACCATTCGAGGAGGCCACGACATTAGTGTCTGGAGATGAGTACAGTACCATTTCCTTCGCGATTCCTGTGGTCTGCGGCATCGCACGAGATCTAGAAGAGCGTATCGAACCGAACCTCGAAACTAAAGTTGGTAAAAAAGTTTTTAGAGAGTGCATCTCCTCCTTGCATAATAGAATGGACACTCATGAAGAAAGAGAACAAACATCTCTGGCAACACTGTTGGACCCTCAACTAAAGGAGAAAGCGTTTTCGATTCGAACAAACGCAGATCGCACCAAAGCTTGTTTGACTGGTGAACTAAGCCTGCGATTGTCGGAAAAACTAGTTGGCCCTGCAGCTTAATGAACTAGGCAGCAGGCTGTCCCTAACGAAATTGCGGCAGGAAGCCTAATTCTGCGCTTACATGAGAGGCATCAGCATCAGCCCTCAACCGCCACCCCGAACGCAGAACTGATGGCTCGCATGTACCTAGAGTTACCTCCAGAAGAAAGGAGGAGCCACCCTTTAAAATTCTGGTAGTCTTGGCAATGCTCCACAACGCCGCTCTCTCAAATGGCTAGGAAGTACTTGTGCATACCAGCAACGTCAGTACCTGCAGAACGTGTGTTCTCCGCGGCTGGACAGATCATTTCAGATAGGATGAGCAGGCTGAAGGGCAAGAAAGCGGACATGCTTTTGTTCCTTCACCGGAATTCTTGGCTGACAAATGATAAATAAATTGAATGGTTCAGCGGCAGCGGAAAGGAAGTCGTTATAGGTGACGAAACTTCAAGAGTTGGAATTTATGCTGCGTTTTGCGATTTAAACTTAAAAAAAACATTAACTAACTTTTGTTTTTAAGGTATGACTGCTTGCTTTAAATGTGAATTTCTCAATGGACATATTCCGGTATTTTTACTGCGGCAATTTCAATAATTCAAAAGTTCCTCATAAATGAAACGAGCTGAGTATTGCGAATGTTCACACAATATCGCCGACCGAGAGCCGTATTATTATACAGGATAATTAGTAATACTATCAATCTTACTAGCCATAGTCTATCGATAGTATTACTATCGATAGTTTCAAAGAAACTATCGATGCTATTGATAGTCAATTTACCGATAGTTTTGCATCACTACTGCGTAGCCCGTTCTTCCAAACCAGTTTATAGGATCAAAAACCTCGGGTGGTCTAAAAATCCAGCCAAGCCACTATGGCATTCCCTTTGATTTTACCCTCTTATTTATTTATTTCTCCTAATGACACTCTGTCATACTCTCAACAAAGGCTGCATAAAACAGGTTTTTTTCTTCTTTTTCTCTGCTCAGTACCTCCACCCATTAGCATATCCTATGCAATCGCATGTGGCTAACGCTTGTGCTGTCATGCATTTTGTCTTCCTTCATCAATCGACTGGCGTTCTCTTGACAGTGCATGCATAGGTTAACGTGTCCTCAGTCTTTAATCAGTACACTTATTCATGACGTCACAGAAGGTAGCAGTTGTCAGGTTCAAGACGAAACTTCTTAGCTGTGCACTGATAGCAGCAAACAGAGCGTCAAATATCGATAAACTGACAAGCCGTACAGCATGTCGGCTTTTATAAATGTGCGGCCGAATATTCCAGCGTTACCACTGGTGGTAACTCTGGAATATTCCAGCGTTACCGCAAGATTGCGCGACGACTGTCTCGGAGGCGATGGTCCAGTGCGCCTGGCAGCTTGCCACGGAGTGGTAGATATTTGCTCTGACAGCTGCCGCCACACTACCAGCCCATACTTTTATATTGTCCGTGACGTGTAGTGGATATATCCAATCACATCAGCCGCCTGTGTGACGTCGCGCTTCCGCAAGTCGTGAAGTGACACGCTGGCAGTCGTGTGTGTCATGTATGAGCCGCTGCGATCGGTGGCGATTCGCAGCTTTAAGGCATTGCAATAAATTACACAGTTTACACAGAGACCTCAAATTGGTCTGTAAATGATCCTTACGACTTACTCTACCAGCCGAATAGGATTGTACAAAATCGTCAAGACCTTAAGCGGTTCGATTGTACATCGAAATAGTACGCGTGGCAAATCTCTTTTTTTATGGTTTAATGGCGCAAAGGCTACAATGGCCATAGAGCGCCAAGGCAATGTAACATGTAAATGCATCGGTGTGATCAATGACTGTGGGAAAGTGTAACATGGCTGTAAAGGGCCTAAAATGCAGTGCACTAAATATGCGTAAAATATATATATACGTAATAAAATTACGACAATGACATGGAGTATGTGCAATGAATGTCAGATAATGGTATGTTGGTATCGCGGGCAGTGATGATACTGTGCATAATAGATAAAATGTTGCATATAGCACAGAAAGCACAACAGTAGCTGAAGGACTACAAACATATCTGCCGGCTTATACCAAGTGGCCCTACCGTGTTAGGGTCTGACAAGCCACCGATATCACCAAGAATAAAGGCTAGCCTTGCCCTCAGAGTTGAGGGCTGGGCTGCTACCTGGGTCGCCAGAATATACGCTGCAGAAAATGGACGTCGCTTAAAAAGTGTAAAAGTTTTTTAAAGGGAACCATGGGGCTGTCTGATAAAAACAGTGATGGATGAAGCGGGATATGTCTTTTAAAGATCTCCGGAAAGTGGCGTTTCCGCTCCATCTCCATTTGAGTACATTCGATAAGGACGTGTAAAACGGACAGGTTCTTCCCACATCTTTCGCATTTTGGTGCGTTTGAGCCGTTTAAGAGATGGGAATGTGTGCTATAGGTGTGTCCTATACGGAGTCGGCATAGTACAACTTCTTTGTATCTATCACGACCGGGGAAAACTATTGTTTTTAATACGAGGTTGCACTGTATGGAGCTTGTTGTTTATTTCGAGGTCCCATTGTTTCTGCCACCTCTCACGTAGATTGCGGTGGACAAGCGCTTTGAGATCTTTGTATGGCACAGTATCCACGTCAACATGGCTTTTTTGCGCGGCTACTGCTGCGCAGGCATCCGCGCTCTCGTTCCCATCTATACCGACATGGCTAGGTACCCAACATACTGTAATCTCTGGTGTGCTCGGATATGCCGTAATTAATTGCCTTTCTAAATCACTGAGGACTGGATTTTTGTTTGGTTTGCCAGTGTCCAATGCACGAACAACGCTCAATGAATCAGTAAATACGACTGATTCCTTAATGTTATAATTAGTGATGTATTTTATGGCGGTTAATATGGCATATGCTTCTGCGGTAAAAATACTAGTGTTCGTGTTCAGTCTTTATGAAGAGGCGAATTCAGGCCCGATGGCAGCGGCAGATACAGATTGTCTAGTCTTTGACGCATCTGTGTAAAATTGCTGACAGCCACGATATTTGTACTGGAGTGATAGGAAATGCTGTTGTATAGCTGCACGAGGATGGCGCTGTTTATCTATGTGGCAAAAAGACATGTCGCATTTTATGTGGGTTTTTTGCCACGGTGGGAGCCACTCTATGGAAGGTGCTTGAGTGACTTGTTGTAGCGGTATCTCGGCTTGAGCAGCTGTCGCGGTACAGGTAAGACTGAATGGCTTTGAAAGAGACGGTCGCTTTTCAAAAAACCTTAGAGCAGAAGTGTCCGCCACGAGTTTTGCACAGGGGTGTGTCGGAATGGAAGATAGCTTAAGGGTGTACATGAGGCTGCAGTATTCACGCTCGAGTTGCATGGGCCACTGGTTTGCCTCAACGTACAGACTACTTACGGGACTTGTGCGGAACGCACCGGCAGCAAGACGAATGCCTAAGTGGTACACCGGATCCAGCATCTTAAGTGCCGTTTTTAAGGGTGACTGGTACACTACGCAGCCATAGTTTTGTCGGCTTTTAACAAGACTGTTAAACAGCGATAACAGACATTTAGTGTCAGTTCCCCATGATGGGTGCGAAAGCATTTTGAGCAAGTTCATCGTTTTCAGGCATTTCAACTTCAGTGCCTTGATGTGAGGAATGAAAGACATACGAACATAAAAAATTAGCCCAAGAAACTTATGTTCATTCTTAACACATATGGGTGAGCCATTGATTTTTATACAAGGGGCCGGCTGAACAGTTCTGGATTTATTAAACAAGACACAAACAGTTTTGTCAACATTAACTGCAAAACCATTCTCATTTGCCCATTTCGAGACATGGTTCACGCCCAGCTGAATTTGCCGTTCGCAAATGGACAAGTTACACGACCGAAAGCTTACTTGGATATCATCTACGTAAACAGAGTAGGATATCGTCGGTGGGAGAGCAGTGCGTAGAGAGTTCATCTTTACTATAAAAAGGGTGCAGCTGAGAACTCCCCCCTGCGGGACTCCGTTTTCTTGTATGTATGTTTTGGAGAGTGCTGTACCGACCCGTACTCGAAATTTCCTGTCAGTCAGGTAGCTGTGTATGACGTTGTATAGGTTGCCACATATGCCGTAGCTGTCCAAGTCCCTTAGTATTCCATAGCGCCAGGCTGTATCGTATGCCTTTTCAAGGTCAAAGAAAACAGAGAGGCAATACTGCTTGTGCACAAATGCTTCCCTAATATACGATTCTAGCAGTATTAAGTTATCTGTCGTACACCTGCTTACGCGAAAGCCGGCTTGGTGCGGATCTAAAATGCCATTAAATTCCAGAAAATACATTAGACGGCGGTTTATGACTTTTTCGAACAACTTGCATAAACAGCTAGTTAGGGCAATAGGCCTGTAATTTCTTACATCCGATGCATCCTTGCCTTGCTTCAGGATGGGGATTATTATGGCCTCCTTCCATGAATACGGCATGTGCCCTGTGGACAAGATTTTGTTATATAGGCCAAGTAAGCATTCCAGTGTTTCTCTGGGTAATCGCCTGATCATCTCGTATGTGATTTGATCTGCCCCCGGTGCTGAGTTTCCAGAGCACTTAAGTACAACATTAAGCTCGTGCATAGTAATGGGGCTGTTGTACCCTCCCTCAGTGGGTTTCTGTGGGCGGAAATGGCAAGACTCCACCGTTGTCTTATGGCTCAGAAATGCCCTTGAGTAGTGCTCCGAGCTCGATATGTGCTGGAAGTGCTCTCCTAGCCGGTCAGCCTGACTTTCAAGTGTGGTTCCAAGACTGCTTACTAATGGAAGAGGGCTAGTGGGTTGCGCCTTGAGTATCCTAGCCCTGTGATAGACTTTTCTCGAGTCTGCGTAGGAATTAATTGAGGAGAGGTATTTCATGCAACTCTCCCTCTGCTATACGTCGAATGCGCCTTCCATTTGCTTTACAATGCTTGAATTCTATTAAGTTTTCAGCTGTAGGATAGCGAGACAGCATGCCCCATGCTTTGTTCTGATCCTTTTTTGCCTTTTCGCATTCCTCATTCCACCATGGCTTAGCATTGGCCCTTCTGCCCGGTCCTTTGGGAATCGATTCATTTGCGGCAGATATGATGTATTTTGTTATGAACGCCATACCCTCAACATCAAGGTGTTCTATAGTGCTGTATAGCAGCGATGATAGCGCGTAGAATAGTTCCCAGTTCGCTTTAGACAGCTTCCATCGTTTAGGAAATGTAGGGCCCTCCTGCTTACCAGTAGCTTGCAAGGCCACCGGGAAGTGATCACTATTATAGGGATCGTTGATCACCTTCCACTCTAGATACGGCATGAGCGAAGGAGAGGAGATCGAGAGGTGGATTGATGATTATGTGTTATGTGCCGCGCTATAAAATGTAGGTTGTCCCTTGTTAAGCAAACATGCACCCGACGATAGCAAGTACTGTTCTATTATGCGCCCCCTCGCATCACAGCGCGGATCGCCCCAAAGCTGATTATGAGCATTTAGATCTCCAACCAATATAAAAGGTTCTGGCAGTTGGTCTAGTAGGTCTTCAAGCTCTGTTTTTGAGAGTCTATAGTCAGGTGAGATGTATATAGAACATATAGTTATTAAGGAATTAAGCAGTATAGCTCGAATAGCGACCGCCTCAACAGGAATATTGAGCGCCAAATGTTGGCTGGCTATCGAGCTTTCTGCTAATATAGCAACTCCATCGGCGGCGGAAAGACCGCTATCGCGATCCTTTCGGTATATAACGTATTGTTTTAAAAAGTTATTGTTCGTCGATTTTAAATGGGTTTCCTGGACGCAAAAGACCTTGGGTTTATATTCGGAGAGCAATTCCTTAATGTCGTCAAGGTTGCGTAAGAGTCCGCGAGCATTCCAATGGAGTACCTGAACTGCCATTGTGCTATCATAGAGTAATGCTTCTCATCGCAGAAGACCCGATCCAAGGTCAAGTAATCGTTTCCGTGTTCTGCTCACCTCTTGAGCTTACCTCTCGGCAAGCGCTCAAGAGAGTTCTGGCGGCCTTTCGGCGGTAGTGCCGAAGGGCCTTGTGTTGTATCCATTGTCTCGTGAGAGACGCTGGATGAACGCGCGCTGCGCGTCTGGGCATTAGGTTTAGGCCTCTCCTCGGAAGGGGAGGTCTTTTGGACCGTTCAGCCACTGGCCTGCTGGTCCTTCTTAGGTGGCGGGGTGGAACTAGCCACACCCGCCGTGGGGGCAGGTGGCCTCATCGTCGCCCCAATGTCTGGGGTCCGGCAGCATCAGCGTAAGTCCTGTGACTTACGATTGAAAAACGTCTCCGCGCTTCTTTGAAAGAAATGTTTTCCCTGACTTTGAGTGATATGATGTCTTTCTCGCGTTTCCATGCAGGGCAGGCCCGGGAGTAGGAAGGGTGCCCTCCATCACAGTTGATACAGTGGGGTGTGTTGCTGCATTCATCTGCAGGGTGATCATGAGAGCTGCATTTAGCACACGTGAGCCGCCCACGGCAGCTTTGAGATCCGTGGCCATACCTCTGGCACTTAAAGCAGCGCCGGGGATTGGGTATGTAAGGTCTGACATGCATTCGGATGTAGCCTGTTTCTATGTGCTCTGGTAATGTACTGCTTCCAAATGTCAGGATCAAGTGCTTGGTGGGTATTTCTTTATCGTCTAGTCTGATTTTGATTCTTTGGACATTGACTACATTGTGGTCACTCCAGCCCTCGTGCAGTTCAGTTTCACTGAGTTCAATCAGGTCATCGTCGGACACTACGCCGCGGACAGTGTTCATGGATTTGTGCTTTGTGATTGTGACAGGAACGTCGCCGAATGTCTGAATGATATTCAGTTTGTCATGCTGGGTTTTACTACACACTTCAAGAAGCAGGTCTCCGCTTGCCATTTTTGTTACTTTGAAACCAGGTCCAAGCTTGTCTGTGAGGGATCTTGGCACAAGAAAGGGTGAGAGATTTCTGGCTGTTCTTTCTGGCTGCTGACAATGCACGACATGAAATCGGGGAAAGGCATCATTTATTTGAGGTGGGAGATTCAAGGTTACTTCGGTGCGCACTCTTTTGTGAGCGCGATCATGTAAAGAGGGAAAAGAGTTTGCCATCAAATAGTCTTCCTATTCGGCAGCGGTGCTAGCCGCCCACCAGCGAGCCCAACAAGGGGACGTTGCAGGTTTCAAAGACCTGCAGACGTCAGCTATACACTGCAGCTATAACCCAATATATATGCCCAAGACTGGACATAGTACACAAGGTTAACCCTTGCCGCCTAGAAAAATGGAAATGAATTGAAAAGAGGAGAAGACAGGAAAGATTTAAAGTGAGAGAGAAAGACGAAGCTGAGAGGAGAGAGAGACAGGAAAAGGCGACTGCCGATTTCCCCTGGGTGGGTCAGCCCAGGGGTGCCGTCTACGTGAAGCCGGGGCCAAAGGGGTGTGTTGCCTCTGCCAGGGGGCCTTAAAGGTCCAATCACCCGGCGTCGGCTCAACCGCCAGGATCCCCTTTTCCCCGGACACGGCAAAGCCACGCACGGCTAGGCGTGGAAGAGGGTCGAAACCCCCCGTTAGCTCGGGTCCGTGGTGTCGCTACACACCAAACTCCTGCTTGCACAGACGCCCCTGCGGGCCCAAAAGAATATTGTGCTTCGTTGAAATTTCTGAGTGAGCAAGTGAACCTTCTCCTTGCCAAAAAGCCTGTCTATAGGGCGGAACTATTGGTGTTCCCAGTATTCTTCACTCAACTTCTCCTCGTGCATATCACTTCGCGAGAGCTGCGTCAAGAGTAATTTTGCCCCATCCTTCAACAATCCGGCGCATTTGCTCAAGTTACAGAGCTCACCCACTGAATAGAGCAAAGTCAAACGCACTACCTTTCCTACATACGAGAGCGAGTGAAGTCAATGAAAGACCATGAGAAGACTGTAACCCTGATGATCGATGAGAGCCACATAAAGCCTCACTTTGATTACAAAGGGGGAACAATAGTGGGAACAGCCGCCCATTCTACAGAACCAGCAGCAACAGCCCATGTGTTCATGGTGCAGTCGCTCCTTTCTCCGAACAAGGACGGGATTCATACACTGCCTGCGTGCAAAATGAACGTAGAAACTCTGCATGTGCATACCAAAAACATTATAATAAATATTGAGAAAATAGGGCTTAAGGTTATCGCTGTAGTAACTGACAACAACGCTCTGAGCAGAAATGTGATGTTTTTTGCTCCAAATTTTCAGGTGAGCATTGTTTATACACATCCAGCAGATAACGCTCGCCCTCTTTTCTACGTTGTCGACCCTGTGCATCTGTTGAAGTGTATCAAGAACAATTGGATTAATCAGAAAAACCCTGGAACCAGCCTTTATTTCCGAGAAATTGATTTGAGTGGAAGAATGCCCGAAGGACCACCTCGCATGAACGCTGCTTCTTTCGCCTGATGTTAGACAGCTTTATACTGCAGAGAAAACGCTTGTCAAGGCTGGCTACAAACTGAACGCAAAGGCCGTTATTCCAACCTCTCTGGAGCGGCAAAATGTAAAGTTAGTTCTAGATGTCATCAACACGTTTGTGTCAAACACTATCAGAACGCACGGTTCTGAATTCAAGATCACTCATGCCGAGTCAACCGCACTTTTCATTGACATCCTCACGTGGTGGTTAGTTAATCATAAGACCCCTTGTAAAGGCCAGCGACTAAAGAATAGCATGGCAAGATCTTGTAAAGCTCTGTCGATGACATGCAGTTAGCTTTCCTTGGTGGCATTTAGACTGGCTGGACGCCTGGGCAAATTGACATCAGCAGCGGATCTCTGACGAAAGAAACACACAGTGCTTTCAGACTGACGTGCTATTCCCTGGATGAACTCTCACGCTACTGTTTAGAGGAACTTCACTTCAAGTGCGTCTTACTCGGTAAATTTCAGACGGACGCGCTGGAAGATCGCTTCGGCCGATATCGCCAATTAGCAGGAGCAAAGTACCACACTTCCGTGCGTCAACTCTACGAATGTGAGAAGAAGCTTCGCCTTCAAAAAGTTTTGACATTTCCGCGCGAAGAGACAGAGTTTCGAGGTGTCAATAAGAATCTTACGGATTGCAAGCCTTCAATGGCTGTCAGTGAAGACGACATCGCCGGCTCCCAACACGATATGGATACCATTGTTTACATCGCAGGATAAGCTGCACATGCTGCATCCAAGAAACGTTCATGCTCCGCTTGTTTCTGCACACTGGTTATGGAAAAGAGGGCAGTTCAGGGAGAAAAAAACTTGGACCATCTCCCCGAAGGGAACCCTGATGGGATGCGAAGCAGCAGCGGGTGCGCACGGGCGTTGACCCGGTTGAAACGGGCGTCGACGCGGTGCTGGAAGAACAGTTTGAAGCGAAACTCAGTGTAGCGTTTACTCGAGTAAACGTTTGTTGTAAACGCAAAGACACGGGAGGCGGGTTGGGTTTCGTGTAAGTTTCATTAAAGCGTTTGGCAAGACTTCGTAGTCGTTGTTTCTTCAGAGTCCGAGACACGGGCGCTGGACCGGAGCTGGCGTGCGTTTCGCCTTGACCACCACGGGTGCAGCGAGAGAGAAGTGACACGTTCAGAGGTGTTGCGAGCGGGCGGAGCAGCCGGCAGCTGCGGGGCGCTACGGCGAGCATGCTGCGGGTGAGTGAGAGAGTGACGTCAGCGCGCACCTGCGAGGGAAGCGTGCGAGGAGAGCATGACGTCAACGCAAAGCTGTGGCGTGACCTACTTGGCAACGCTCCAATACCTACGGCGAGGGGAACGCGTTGCGGCGCATTCGTACGGACGCACGTACGTACGGGCGTTACACACGTGAGTCAAAGAGCTGCTTCTCATCTAATAGTTCCATGATAGCGAACCTAACCAGAGGAGGGCTGAAATTTCCACAGCCATGTATCGCCAACATGGTTCTGGTAACGAAGTTAGTTGTGCAGAAACTTTCATTGGGACAATACGCCGAAGACGTTCTCTCATGCAGCGACCAACGCGGTATCGTCGCTTCGCAGGCATTTTCCTTGCTGGAACCACAGACCGACATTGATACATGCGAGAATGCCCAGACCGCACAAACTATCTTGCGCTTCGTAGTTCGCACAGCAACCAATGTTGCATTGAACAACTTCTGCAGACTGAAAAATGACAGCATCCAAGGCAATGCGCAGAAGAAGGCCGCAGCACGGAAATCAGCAACACTGAAGGAAAAGTGATGTTCTAACGGAATAAATCTTATCTGGTGTCGTATGGTTTCTTCTCACGAGAGTCACTCGTAATGAGTGACGGACGTCAGAGACGACAAACTAACGCTTGCGAACAAGTGCGCGATCTTTGCAAGTCAGCGGCGATTCCTCAACGGCGGATGCATACAGGCCTGCACCAATGGGCAGGCACTCCAAACTGCGGCCGGTGACCCTGCCTTTTGAGAGCATGTCCGAGTGCACGAGTGCCGAGTGCTTTCTTTAGTCGCGGAGGCGACTGGCTACCCCGCTTCGGCCATCTGGCGGGGCTCCTCCTGAATTCTTGAGTTCTACGCTACTATAGTAATCAACGCTGAACTTTCTCTTATCTAGTGGAATTGGATGCAGCCAGGGTATTGCACAAAAAGCCAAAACAAGCACGACATGAAATACAACGATCTACGAAAGCACTTATTTACAGGTGCTCACACAACAGTTCGGAATGCTGGGCAGGCGATCCCGGGCTGGGGTAGTGCGCCTTTGTAGAAATCGTGCCATGACATATGCATGCGCAGTCTCCTTAGCGCGGAAGCCGGGATCGTTAGTGCAACATTGTCAATGAATAGACTGGCGACGTCTTGCTCCAAAAGGTAGGCATTAAGTGTTTTTGGCGCTGTGACAGGAGGGCTTGATAGCCAGTACCCTGTTACGCGCTATGTGTGCACGTGCGTGCGTGGGGCGCTTGCATATACCGACGGAAAAGATGGCTATTTCAAAAGATGGATGCGAGGTACAGGGCAATCCAAGCAATCCACATATTTTCAGAGATTACACCGTATAGCGCGTGAGCACGCAGCAAGCTACCGATCCAAATGCGCTTAGAGCTTTGATACAAAGCTAAGAATCAACTATAGCCAGCATTTCAGCCCAAGCCAACGCCGCTTTAGATGCACTACGCTTTCCCTCCGCGGTTAGCTGTGACAGTGCGGGAGGGCGCGCTGCCGGATCCAATCGCGGAGGCCACGCACTAGTGATGAAGGCTCGCTTGTTAGGATAGGGATATTTAGAATGTGTCTGCCATGCTGTATTTTCCCACCGACGCGCTCAGCCAGCGAGCGACTGGCTCTCCGGCGTTCACAATTATTCCATGTGAATACGGTACGTCCGGTACGTCCTGCTCACCTCGACATCAATCATTCATGTAAGAAGGAAGCGCTAGACTCGTCATGCCGAATGACGGGATTCCTCACAGATCAAAAGTTAGCACCAGTCATGGCCCAAATTGCCAGAAACCTCTGGGATGTACAGTGACATCGAATTCAAAAGAGAATACGACGATGTTCAGCCCAGGCCACACGCGCGTTAATACAGATAAAGCAAACAGGACGGATGAAGGATCCACCCAGCGCTCGATAGCACCCGTAGTTCAACAACCACGCTGTGCATGTAATTCGGCGGCGGCCTATCATTTCATACGACGGAGACCCCGAGAACTTCTCACAGTCAGACCGTCTTCCCTGGCAAAGCCGCTCTCTCCTCCTCGCAAACATCGATCCAGTTTGGAAGGCGAACAACACTGGTAGAACACGTCCTCACAGGGCAGAAGCTGACTGGTAACAGGGGGACCTAAAGAAAGCATGTGCGGTGCGACCACGAAGTCATATGGTACGTCAAAACCATCGGCGTAGCCGGGGGGGGGGGAGGGAGAGTTAACAGAATACCCGGAAAGACTGCCGCTCCGGTGTCCCAAAGAATTGCGTCATGATTACGTCACCGACACCATCTTGCATAATTTGCTAGTTTAGCGGCCGCTTAAAAGGGGCAGTAACTGAAGGCGAAATTGGCGCTAGGGTCGGTGGAGATTCAAAATTAAAGCAGCCAATGGCAGCCTGCCGGGCCCGCCTCCGTGCCGATAAAGCCGTGCGCACGCCGCGACGGTAGTTTCGAAGTCCTCGAAAGTTCCGTTGTTGCAGGAAGCGAGTGCTGAGCACGGGCACCAGGCTGGCCGTGCAGGGAGGCTATGCTTGGCGGAGACCTGCAAGTCTCCCGTTGTGGTTTGCGGGTCATTGTTCGCTCTTGAGATTTATCGGAGTGGTCGTTATGTCAGCCGTGCTCCGCCGCCGCCACATAGGAGCCCGTCCTAGTCGCCGGTCTTGATATTGAAGTTTCGTCATGTTCCGTTACATGAAGCGAGCTTTGGCCGACGTGTGCAGTTTTTGCGGTGTTTGCGTGCTGTGCGTTCTTGTCGTCGTGGTCGTTAACGGCACGCACCATTCGTACATCATGCAACGGTGCACGGATACTGCAAGACCGGCCGAGCTACGAAAGATTCTTCCAAGTTCCGATAAACTAAAGGTAAGCATGCGGCTTGCGTTCGCAGACAAACATATACGAGTTGCAGTTGGACAGCACAGTTATTGTTTTTTTTTAAATATGGGTGAATCGTGAAGAGCACGATGTTACAGTTAATATTGCTGTTCCTAGAAGCAGTGAAATTCAAGTACTTGAGACTCATAGTTTAACTTTTGCGTCTATGACAGGACTGCGTGATGGAAGTGCGTTTTGTTTTTGCCTGTTTATCACTCGCCATCGCTTAAATACGCGTTTCTGAGACTCAATAGCCAGTTTTAGATTAGCGCACACAAAGCTTTGCGCTGGCTTTTCGCGCAACTGCACATGCGTCGTACGCTAACCGCTTGCGGGCTGCCGTTAAGTGACGGAAATAGCGGGCCGCAAACGCTAACTTAGCGTATGCTATTCTAAAACTGCCCCCTGCCTAATGTGTCGCAGTTTGCACTGAGCCGAGTCGACGAAACTACGTTTGCGTCACGCGACTGCGTGATTTGTATAATTGGAATTCATAGTTTTCAATTTCTTTATTTCAAGACGGAAACGTTTTCGGAGTATTCGAGAAGGCAAGGACTGATGCGTTTGCCCAAGGAGGGGTTAACAGCTGTAGAATCAGCTCTGTAAAGTCTCGATCCGCAACTCAAGTGGACAAGCTTTCTATCCTGCCACCAGTGCTTCTTCTCGGTGCGTGAATATGCTATGTACTTACGGCTGAAGAAGTACTCTGCGTGTTTACGTATTGCCTCTGTTATTACCTATGGAAAAACCGCTCTAAGAATTCATGTGTAGGCATGAGACATGTCCTATATGCAGAATTTTACTGTTTGTGTTTATCACAATGAAGTGCTCAGTGTACCTGACATCATAGGCGTGCGCAGAGGGGGGGCAGGGGGGGGGCGGCCGCCCCCCCTAATCACCTAAGAGGGGGGCGCAAAATCTCCTCCGTACATTGACCCTTCTAGACTAAGAGGGGGTGGGGGCGCAAAATATGCCCCATACATTGACTAAGTAGGGTGGGGGGCGCTGCGATGAACCTTCGCCCCCCCCTGATGGGGAACCCTGCGCACTCCTATGACCGACATGACGTCCTCCCTTCAGTGGCGTTATATTCAGCTAGGCATTGTATTCGGGGTGAAAGAAAAGCTGCGTATAAGCTTAATTATTTCACCTGGTCGTTGAGTAAAACGCTTTTCTTCGAACGTTATGTGCTGCGGCATAAACTGACCATCGCCTGCATCCCGTTGCCACCAATTAACTCTCAAGCAGTGTTCAAGAACCATATAAAGTGTATTGCTCTTTTTAGTGCAATGTAACTGCGTTAAATCTGATCTTTTTCATTTTGTTTATGTAGGGAAGCTGTCCAGCATTCCATGTATACTTGTGCAACATCTGAGCAAGTGTGTAACTGGTTGTTTTGTATTTCCTATCAGTACAACAGCTAATAAGTAGATTATTGCATTATTATGTCACATTTAGGTATTTTACGCTTCTTTATGATTTTGCCATGCACTGACATTTCTTTAAACTTTATGATCATCTCTCATCAGAAGCTCCTCTGCACTTTGGTAGGTATTGCACCAAATGAAAATCGTGCTGCTTATATGTGTATACGTCAAATGGCCTACACATTTCAATGTGTTCGATTTTTTTATTTCTAATTTCTAAACTTGACAATGAACTTTCGTATTGTTTAGTCATCCACACGCTGTGAATTCTTCCCATATGTTCTTCTCCTGAACTTGTATCGTGCCCCATTACGTGCAAATCCTGAGTACAGGAAACAGAGCAATAAAACGAGGTCACAGAAATCTTGTGGGTGGATTCATCCTTTATGCTCTAGCACATGCTGCTGCGGGCAAACGCGAATGCGCGGCCAGCACAGCACGTGCGCGAGCGCACGCGAACAAAAAAAAAAAATCCCGGCGCGGGACGCATAGGAGAGGAGAAAAAGCAAGCGTACAAAATAAAAAACAAAGAAAAAGTGCGCGGCATGGGAGAGGAGGAAAAGCAAGCGCACAAAAAAAAAATAGAAAGAAAACGGCGCGCGGAGAGGGAGGAAGAGGGGGTAGAGGCGAGCGGCTGTTGTTACTGTTGCCCTGACGACGTAAGCAACGTAATCGCTACGTCATCGCCCTTTGAGCTTGCCAGCGGCCTTCTGCAAGGAGCGTAACTCAATAGCGCTCTCGGCGCTGTCGGCGCTTGCGTCGGCGGAGCGTTTGAATTTCGCGTCCTATGGGAGGTATACGAAGAAACCGACCCTTGTCTCAATCTCCTCGTCTATAGTCCTGACTGGCTGCCCAGGCGGCGCTGCGAAACGGTGCTAAAAAGCGCCCCCTACGACAATTCTTTGGTTTCGAGTAGTCAGACAGGTGGCCGCATGTAGCACTAAGCTCAGATGCGCAATGGAGCCGCCGCTGTCGGTTGTGCTGCGCTTTGGATCTCGGCCAGTTTCTGGCGTGGCCGAGTTTTTCAGGCCAGGCAATCTGCGTAAACGCAAGAAGCTCGTCAACGTCAAGTATGTTTACGACGTGCAGGAGATTGAAGGAACCATTTCGGCGCGCTGCCACTCGCAAGTGCAGCGAATCTCATACGACGTTGAACTCGAGTTAAGTTTTACGAGGCATGCTCGCGCGATTACCGACAGTGCATAAACGAAAAGATTCCTGTTAAGAAAGCCGACATGATTTGCATTACACGACGAAACGGAATCAAGAAAGGTGCAGTGACGAAGGCTAGCCGTCGGCGGCCCGAATGAGCGCATTCGCGTCGTGTGCCGTTTTCTGCCGCATTTCAGTCGCAAACACCTTTTCCCCCATGCACGGTCGTAATTTTCAACATTTGCGTCTAGGGAATTCGTCAAATTCTGTCAGCGTGCGGTGGCGGTCGAGAAGCGACGGCGCGCAATGTTTACAGCCGGCCGCTGGAAGCAGCCGGCTGTAAGCTGCCGAAAAATCGTAGGCATACGCAGGGTGACTCATGGCATCGTTTTTCCTCGTTTCGCACGAAATGCCGGCTGCATATCCTCGTGATCGCCATCGGCAGCCACGGTGTGCCGTCTGGACTGCACACAGGAATATATACTTATATAAACGCGTGCACGCGCGTACGAAAAGTAATCAGCACGTTACGTTGCAACCACGTTTTTGCTCGCGTACTCACTTCACGCGTCGGACGGGCACGTATACAGCGGTTCCGTCGCTCCACTTCGTACGGCTTTCAGGGGAACCAGTAAAACCACACATTAGGATCCTTACCCCCATGTTCGAGGCAATTAACCACGCAACAATAACGGCGGGCGACCGCGCTTCGGGACCGCGCGCTGCTCGAGCCGTCGCCCAGACCGCCTGCTTTCGGCACGGTTTGTTGAAGCAGGGATCGCTCGTCAAACATGTCAGACTCTGCAGGCATAGCGGACAAGTTCCTGCGTACGTTTTAAGCACTTTTTGAGCCTGAAAACTAGGCGCAAAATTAGTAAAACGCTTAAAGCAACTGAGAACTGCGTAACTCGCCGGTCGGCGTCCATTTTTGACTACCCAAGCAACTTCGGCGCACGCCACCAGGCTCCGCCACAGTACTCAAAACTCCAGCGCGTCAGCCCTATTGGAATGCGTTGCGTGGTTGCGTTGGTTGCGCGGGGCGCGGGTTGCGTGTCTTCATGTTTCATCAGTTTCATGTTCATGCGCGTCTTCGGCGGTGTTGACGCCGGCTCCGTGCACGAAGTGACGCTTGGAGAGCGGAATATTCATGGAGCTGCGGATACGGACAACGGGCGCCAGTTAACGGTGAGTGTACTGCTTTCGTAGGTACTAATTATACAGCTTTAGCTGGGCGTCTGCAGCAGCTCTGCGGAAGTTATCTGCCAGCCATTTCCAACAGCAGCCTGTGTCCGCGGGGCTGTTGCGGATGCCCAACTAAAGCTGTCAGTTAACGTGTTGCCACCGTATGCGCGTTGCTGTACAAGATCCCATAAAGTGAGCAATGCAAACAATTATCAAGGGTCACTTCTTGCTGATCGCACGTTGTGTCTGCACTACTGAAGGTGCAAGATGTCATTTTGAGATGCACTTTAGTCTACTTCATAATAACATTTCCATCGACCTTGAGTGTGCTGCGTACTTCCGCGCGTGGGAACGTAAAAAAAAAAGCCTGTGTAGAGAACGCTCAGACGCACTATATATAATGGTTTTTGTTGGCTTAAAGACGGTAGTTTGAGGTGCAGATATAGTACGGTGGCTTCCAGAACGTATGCGGTAGTCATTCAAGTTGGACACGCCTCGCCGGTACGACGGCGCCCGTTGTTGCGGCCGCCGCCGTGCGCTTTTTTCCTTCGTTTCTGTTTGCTGTTTTCATGGTTTGCCAACATCTTCGATGACGCTATAACACAATCAAGTGAGTGTACGTGATACTGGGAGTTATGTGTGCTAATTCTAGCATATGACATGTCTGATCTCGACGTAGACGGCATCCACACGCGCTGGGTGTCGTTCGGGCCCTCGCACTCGCATGTGTTTATCTGAGTATGCGTTACGTTTGTAAAACATGCGGTCAGTAACCGCTCACGGCGTGCCCCTGACTGCCGGAGGATGTGCTTGGGTGTCGGAGTAAGCTGGCACAAAACCGTGTTTATTCTGAAACCAAATTTCGAAGCGATTTTTCAGAAAAGAAGTGCTTTCATTCGTGTATAGCCAGTGCCTATTTCAAGACGAGGTTCTCGCTGCCTTTTGCGTGAAAATTTGTTTTCGTTGCGCAATATGAACTAAACATTGTGGCCGATGTGTGTAAATAACGGTGTGTTGAACAATGGGTGGTTTTAAATACAAATAATACGTGTGTTTTGGTTATTCCCAGAATCCCGGATCACTGCTCCCGCCTTTTCACTCCAGTTGACAGCCACACTCGGGGAAACAAAGGTGCCGCTCTGGCCTGGCGCCTGACCGCTCGTGATGGGAAATTAAACAGCGGCGTTCAACCTGTCACCGAGGCAGTCGGTCCTACATTTCTTTTGGTTGGACAAGACGACGTAGGAAAAGAGGTGAGTGGCACCCACGCAAAGGAGCCTAAACCAATTTCGTTTGTTGTTTAAAAGAGGCACACATCATCTTGTGCTGCAAGTTTGTCGCCAAGTGACGTGTTACCAAAGGTACTATTTGCATGTTGTGTTTTACACGATAACGGCAAAAAACATGGTTCGTTACCATACGTGTTTGCATTTGTTGTTTTGTTGTGAGCCTTCATTGTCTCTATGTGAAACCTCTCATTGCGTAGGTTTTGCAAACCTTTACTGCAACTTCATTTTCTCATCATAATATCACGTTCTGCTTTTCATATACCGTTTTTCATGGTGCTCACGCTGAACAGGAGCGACAACCTAGCAAGCCACAAGTCTGATGCCTCCAGCTGTCACCACTTTTGATTTATTCTTAATCATAAGGAATAAAGATTGAAACGTGATGCCCATTTCTGCAGTTTATTTTGCACTATATGACACTATGCACATCAGTCGCACATTTTAGTTGGCTATACTCATAGAAGCATGTAAATGAGTAATACCCAAACTTCTTAATTGGAAATCAAAGACCATCATTTCGCGCTTTCTATATACCTTTGCTGGAAAATATGCGTTGTTTGACGACTTTTATTAAAATAATGCTAGAACTGAACTATTCTTTTTTTGCAGTCTCTTGGCAGAACGGCAAGTATTATTGGACATGCTTAAAATGAATACTCCACTATTTTCAACAGTAGTCGCGCAAAAGTAGAGCAAGGGTCAAATGAGTAGCTTAAATACTTGTGGAGTCGCTTGACGCTTCGGTGTGGGTCACTTGACGCCCGTAGGAGTGTTACCGGCAAGAGTCGTCTGACTCCCTATAAGTGGTAACGTGATCCTTCGAATGAGAGTCTTTCCACTCTTCCTAGAGGGTCAGAGGACTCTCCTAGAGCGAGCCGACCCTGACCCACCAAGAGAGTCACCGTGAATATTTAAAGAGAGTCCTATACGTGGTAAGTCAGAACTCTCCGAAAAGAGTCAGGCATACTCTTTTTTTTTCTTAAGAGTATGGAGCGGCGCGCAACTCTTAAACGACGACACATTGCAGACTATCGGTCGCAGCGCCACAAGCGGATTGGCCACGTTTGGGCTTCACTTTCTGTACATTGCTGCTGCGGCCGTTCCGAGCACTCCCCTGTTCTAGTACACTCTAGTACAGCGAAAGACACGCCGAAGTAGTGTACCTCGATGCGTGCGCTCTCATAAGGGTGTTGCCACTGTTTGAAGAGGGTGATGCCGCTGCGCTCCTCTTTTTTTTTTTGCTAGGGAGCCGACATGACCGGCAGTTTAGGGTGGTGACATCTTAAAAAGTGCCTTAACAAAACTCCGCCAAAATCAACAGATAATAAAATGGGTAAGCTGTTGCCAGCTTCCACCAAATTGGGCATGGTTCTTGTGCGCCGCCATTTTGATCCCAATCGTTGTTCCCAGAGATCGCGAAGCACTCTTGCTGCACACAAGGGTTATCATGACTACATTTGCTCTGTCATCTGCACGTTTAGCAGTGCCTTGCCGGTTATTCGAAGTCGTGGCCTGCACACAAACTATTGCGACATAACGCTGACGCGAGTTCACGCGAAGGAGGCTAGCGCGCACGACTAGCGAGCGCGTCTTCGTACGAACGCGCGGACGCGTCCCGTGTGCAAGCTTCCTACTCGGAATTCGTGAACGCAGCTACGACACCTTTGGTTATCTATGGATTGACAAACGCCGTCAAACTAATACAAAGTGTCCTGCAGCAAAAAAAAAAAAATCACAGCATATCCACGGAGTGAATGATGATGAGTGGGCGAAGCCGCGGTGGTTCATCGGTAAACCGTGAAACTTCCGTGAATTCTGCCCAGTACATCATCACCGACGTGAGATCGGGCGCGTTTATACTACAGGTTCGATGAGAGTTATGACGACTTGCAGCTCACTTTAATTTTACATGTACGCTGTGAATTTTCATTGTTTAGAAAACCATTGCTTTAGAAAACATCTGCCGTCTTTCGTTAAGCAGCTGGCGTCTTTTCGCTTTGCTTTAGAAACATCTGGCGTCTTTTCGTTTTTCTTTTAGAAAACATCTGGCGTCTTTCGTTGGTTTATTTCATCAATCAACGGCGTTTTGAACAAAATTTTTATTGTTTAATCACGCACAGGAGAAATCTCACCAGGCACTACCTTGGAGGTAAACAATGGCTGCTAATGGGAATGAGAGACAGAAGAAGTCGGCTTTTAGCTAACACTTACACTTCTACTTCTGCTAACGTTTCCTACTGGAACATGCCAATGGCTGCTAATGGGGAATGAGAGACAGAAGAATTCCGCTTTTAGTTAAAGCGCACGCTGCGAATTTTTTATTGTTGAACAACGCACAGGAGAAATCTCCACTGGCACCACATTGGAGGTCAAGATCTGGTACTAGCGTTAAGACTGGTTACGCACTACGACGGGGACGAACGAGTGCCGCTTTAAGGAGCTTCGCCCCTAAAAAAATTAAAGGTAAACGAAATACGCAGACTCACAGAGCAAACATGAGACGCAGTGCTGGGCCCACAGCAGACTCCCTTCACTTGAGCACGCACTCACAGATTTACAGGGAGCACTGCAAGAGTACAGCGACTGTATTACTCTCGCCAGAGTTCTTTAACGCCGTGGGGGAGTAGTGGAGAGTTAGCCGCGGAACTTACTCTTTCCTTAAAGGTAGAGTAAAAGAGACCGCGAACTCTCTGCTGCTCAGATAGAGTTCCCAATGCACGGAATTCCCGCCCCGACGTAGCGTGAACAGGGTCGGAAACTCCCTCCTAAGCAGACGGAGTACAAACTAGCGCAAGCTTCTGGCCGACGCCACACAGCGATATATAGCTGTCTCTTAAAAATAATCCTCGGAGCGTAGACGCCACAGATGTCACTTTAATGTGCATGTTAATAGGATAGCTTTCTGTAACAACAAAAGAAAGTGTTTGTGATCGTAAACCTCTGGTTTCTCAAACAAAACAGAGGCAACTTCGAAGCCTCGAACATCGGCAAAACGCATCGCCAATTTAGTTTACGACACAAACTAAATGCCAAGGGAATAAAGTAGACACTGAAGCATTATTGCAATAAAAAAAAGAAGAGCAAAAAAACATGGTTGATCCCTCCGTCATAGGAATCGGAATAACACGAAACTAAAACGTGCCCTCATAGAAGTAGCTGAATGTTTACTGTACATTGATATAAGAAAGAGAGAGAACAAAACCTTTTAATGAAAACCAATGGTTTCCTCGATTGTGGGAGGCGACGACGGCTAGTCGGCCAGGAGCCCCTGCTCCTTGGCGGCTGCCTCTGCCCGCCCCGTGATCCAGACCTGCACGGCAGGGTCGGAGCTGAGCAGTGTGGCCTCCCACTGCTGCGTAGTGGTAATTTGCAAGCCCTGTGGGCCACGATGCACAGGTTTACTGGGACAGCCCCAAAGCATGTGAAATAGGTCGGCCCGGGGGGCCTGGCACAGCGTGCACTCAGGTGTAAATATAGTAGGAGAAATATATGAGTAGAGAATTGGCGTCGGAAACGAGCCCGTCTGGAGTTGCCTCCATAGAAGCTCCTGTCGTTTGGTTAGTGATTCGTTCCCTGGGGGATACTGAAGTCTGGCCAATCGATAATACTGTGTAATTTCGTGATACGTTACCATACGGTCGCGTATCGACCACCCAATTTCCTCTATCTCATTCCCCGTTCAGACCTGGGTTGAGCCATGGGCTCGGGAGGCGAAAGCTCGAGCCTGTCGGTGGGCGGCCTCATTACCAGGGAGTGAGGAGTGGGCTGGGGCCCATATAATTTGGACAGTGCGATGTTTAGTGTTCTGGTTCAAAATTTTGTTAGCTATTGCGGAAATGTGCCCTTTGGTATAATTGCGAATAGCTGATTTCGAATCGCTGATTATGTATGTTGCAGCAGTGTTGGCTATGGCCAAGGCGATGGCCGCCTCCTCTGCCTCCTCTGGATTAGTCGTTTTGATTGATCCTCCCGATATGACTTGCCCCGCATAGTTCACCACGGCGACCGAAAAACCCTGGTGTCCAGTGAGCTCGGCCGCGTCAACATACGCCGTTTTCGTATTTGTCTCAAAGCGGCTGTGCAGGGCCTTGGCCCGTTCGATCCGCCGTTCAGTGTGATAGGTGGGGTTCATATTCCGAGGTATGGGGAGAATTTTGAGATGTGCTCTCTGATCGGAGGATATATTGACTTTAGGGGATAAAGCAGGTGTGAAACGGATGCCAGCTTCTGCGAGAGTATAGCGACCGGCTGGGGTTCGCGATAACCTCTCGTACTGCGCGGTGAGGTGGGCCTCCACCATCTCCTCTAACGTATTGTTGAGGCCCAGGGAGAAAAACTTCTCCGTGGAAGTGCGTATCGGTAGGCCGAGTGCTACCTTGTACACCTTCCGTAAGAGTGTGTCCACCTTGGACTTGTCAGTTGTCGTTAAGCGCAGATACGGCAAACTGTATGTAATTGTGCTCAGCACAAAGGCCTGAACGAGCCGGAGAGTGTTGGACTCCTTCAAACCCGCGTGCTTGTTAGTGATTCTAGTTATTAGCCTGAGCGTTTGTAGTGTTGCATTTTGCAATCTACTCAGCGTTTCAGTATTGCGCCCTGTGTTTTGGATAAAAAGTCCGAGGATCCTGATTGTTGGGACTTCCGGTATTGGTTGCTCTCCCGCGAAGATTGTGATCTTGGGTGGGGGGCTGCTTGAACCCCGTCTCCCGCGCTGCTCCCGAACGACGAGCAATTCGGATTTCTGCGGCGAGCATTCGAGCCCTCGAGGTCGGACATAGGCTTCAATTGTTCGTACCGCCTGCTGTAAGGTTTCTTCGATGTGTGCGTCGTTTCCTCGGGTGACCCAAAGGGTGACGTCATCAGCATAGATGCTATGTTTGAGATCTGGGATCTGGGACAATAGAGGTGGCAATCCTCTCATTGCCAAATTGAAAAGAAAAGGGGATAAAACTGATCCCTGAGGAGTGCCTCGACTGCCTAAAAGAAGCGTTTTCGAGCTGAGATCACCAATGCTGAGCTCCGCTGTCCTATTGTTTAAAAAATCTCGGACATAAGAGTAAATGCGCGGGCCCACGCCTAGTTGATGTAGTGATTGAAGAATAGCAGAATGGGCGATGTTGTCGAAGGCTTTTGTCAAGTCCAGTCCCAATATTGCCTTAGTGCCCGCCGCAGAGATACTATCTAGCACGTCGTGCTGAATGCGCAGCATGGCGTCCTGGGTCGACAGTCCAGGGCGGAAACCGATCATTGTGGGAGGAAGGAGGTTGTTATCCTCCACATAGCTGCTAAGTCGATTAAGTACGACATGTTCCATTAATTTACCTAGACAGGAGGTAAGCGAGATGGGGCGGAGGTTTTCTAAACGTAGGGGTTTGCCTGATTTGGGTATAAAAATAACCCTCGCATGTTTCCATTGTTGTGGAAGCACACCCTTCTCCCAGCATGAGTTCATGTATTCCGTGATAGCCTTAATGGAAGTGTCATCTAAATTGCGAAGAGATTTGTTGGTGACTTTATCTGTCCTGGAGCGGATTTTACCTTCAACTGAAGCGTAGCTGCCCTTACTTCCGCTTCCAGGATGGGAGCATCCATGGTGGGTGCATCGGGACCAGTGTAGTCTGGGTGAGCTTGGGGTGGGTGGGAAGCTATGTATGTTTCCTGGAGGGTTTGGAGCAACTCATCATGACTGCCCTGAAACTGGTGAACTAAGCAAAGGAGCCTTTCTCGTTGGGCCGATTTACATGTGGCCGGTTCAAGAAGATAGCGTAGGACCTGCCATGTACGAGCGACGCTAAGCTGTCCTTCCATACTATCGCAAATTTGATTCCACTTCTGGGAGGTCAGCTTGTCGGCATATGCAGCGATTTGTGCGTCCAACTGTGCGATCCTAAGTCTAAGTTTCTTATTGAGTCGCTGATTGCGCCATCTGTTCTGAATACTGCTGCGAGCCTGCCATAAATGGAGGAGATGGGAGTCCACCTCCTCAATTCCGGCGGATTCGGGAACCTCCTTCGTGACAGCTGAGACATCTCCATTCAGTGTCGCAGTCCATTCCTCGAGATTTTCTATACAAGTAGGTGCGGTTTGTTCTCTGTATGCGCGGAATTTGTCCCAGTCCGTGAGAAAAGATTTTCTACCTGTGGGTTTAGCAGGGCCTGATTGTATATGTGATTGGATTATGCAATGGTCACTACCTAGGGTTTCGTTTAAGTTTTTCCATTTCCATTGTGGAATGTTTCGAACAAAGGTAAGGTCGGGGGTAGTGTCCCTCGCTGTACTTGTGCCAATACGAGTGGGATAGCTGTGATCTGTAGTTAAAGTAAGGCGGTGTTGTTGCGCCTGATTCCATAGGTCTTTGCCTTTGGGTGTAGATGTTAGGTATCCCCAGCATATGTGGGCAGCATTAAAGTCACCCACAATTATAAAGCTGTTGTGCTGCACTAATTGCAGTGCCTTGGCAAACAGTGTGCCAAAGCGATGAGCTCGACATTTTGGGGGGCTGTATAAATTTAATATGAAAAGACTGTGCCCTCCTCGTTTTCGTGGGATGAGTTCTAAGAAAACATGTGCTATACCCATGTCCTCATCAAAGTGGTGCTGCAGAACTGGGAGGTTGCGGCGTACTAATATAGATATACTAGGGCTATACATTACGTTTGCAGGGCTATAAGATTTGTAGCCGGCTAGCTTCGCCTGTCCCATTACTTCTTGCAGGGCAATTATATCGGGTGCATCCCTGGTGTCAACGAATTGCTGGAGGTTCCCCCGTTTACGGCGGAACCCCCGACAATTCCATTGCCAAATCGTATAGTTATTGCGCTCCATCATGAGCGGGGGGTCCGTATAGCGGCGCTGGGTAAGGGAGCGCAGATTGGGACGGTGCCTGTGTAGGGCGAGGTATTGAGGTAGTCGACCGCCGGTCGTATGGTTTACTAGGCTTGGTAGCTTTAAAAGGCTGTGCCGAGTCACCCTGACGTGAAACTTCGGCGATTTGCGCAGTCATGCTATCAAGCCGCGCGTTCGTCGTATTGATTAGTGTTTGTACAGTATCCACTAGTTGCGCTAAGCTTGTTTGAAAACTGTCAAATTTGGTTTCCAAATTAGTGACTCTCGTTTCGAACCGAGTCGTGCGGTCCACTTTCGGAGCCTTACGCTTAGGCGGAGGCGAGTTATCATCCAGGTTATTATCTTCTTTGGCCGCTGAGGGCTCATTAGGATTAGCTAAGACCTGGGTGGTCGGCTGGTCAGACCGCTGTAATTGTTTAAGCTGCGCTATTTCTTTCTCTTGTCTTGAAATTATTTCACTTAACTGTGCTATTTGCGCCTCCAGGGCTTGCAATTTCTTATCATCGACAGCAGCCTGCAAGGGAGGCCACTAGCCCAGCCCACCTGATTATTCCTTGGTCGGGATTGGGACCTCGGCTTGGTCGGCAGCGGCGGGAAGGAGAGGGAGCGGCTCCTGCTCCGAGCAGCCCCCGGCTCTTGTCGCTTTCTTTCCTTGGAACGGCTAGGTCTCTGGGGGTGTCCTCCTTGGTGCGGGGTTGGCTCTTGAGGGGACTGTGACACTCGTTGTTCGAGCCGTCGCCTCCGGATAATAGGTGGCGTCGCGAAACGTTTCCTATAGTCTTTCGAACGCGCCATGTGCGGGCCTCCACACACCACGCACTTCGGTTCACACTCGTGTTCCTGCAGAGGATTGTCCTGACCACATTTCTGGCACCGTTTAACAGCAGGTGTTGGGCAGATGTCCTGGCGATGCCCTATGGCACGACATATGCTGCAGACTTCAATTTTCTTCTTATACAGTAAGCAGCGCATAAGAGTGCCCCTGTACTTAACGTAGTGAGGGACCATTGGTCCCTCGAAGACTATGATGACAGAGTTAGTGGTACCGAGACGCCGAGCTTGCAGTACCCTGGGTGTATTGTTCTGCAAGCTGGCCATGATATCCGCTTGCGTGTCATATCCGGGGATGCCATGTAGAATCCCTTTCGCAGAATCATCCGGAGCAGTGACGTAGGGGCTCACCTTGTAGGATTTGCCATGGAGCAGAATCTCTGACAAGCTACTGTACGTCTTTGCTCGTCCTTCGTCCGGTGTAGAAATCAGCACCAAGTTCTGCGCACGATTTACCTGCACCACATCTGTGATGGTCGTGGTGTCTGGGAAACGTAGTTTTCCTGATGCAGTCAGTGATTTCAGCTTGACTACAGACGCTGAGGTTCAGTCCGTCGCGGGGCCGAACGACGATTTTGTAGTCATTAGCAGGCATCTGCGGCGGAGGTGCACGCCGACGCGGCCTGCGCGGCTCACCTGGTTTAGACGGTCCGCTCTTTTCAACGATGGATTTTTGCGACGCTGTTTGCGACGCCGTTTGCGACCCGTCGGTTTGTTTAGATGTTGCGCTAGCGTCCACGAAAGCTCCGGCGGCAGCCTTCTTGGTAGTTCTTCCACGCCCAAGGGCCTTGTGGGCTTCCATCCAACCGGGTTGGTCAAGTTCTTCGGGGGACACGTCGGTCCCATCCACTACCACCTCCATGTCTGCAGGGTGGTGGGCGATGTTGGCGACGCCGGCGCTAGGCCTAGCGCGGCCACCGGTGAGCCAGACTTCAAAGGTAGTGCGTTACGAAATATGGGTGGACTTGCCGAAAGAACGGGTTCAGAGGGTGCTGGACGACTTCCCGTGCTGATGGTGAAGGTTTGTTTCCCGACACTTTGCAACTGCCGGTCGCTGGAGATCGAAAAACGTAGAGCTCATGCGAAGCGCGTCCGCTTGGCGTGGCTCCCTAGCGGCCGTCCGATATAAGAGAGTTTGCACAATGTATATGATGTCTGGCAGCTATACCACCGTTTAACGTGGATGCACCCACTTTGATGTTTGGTGATACATCTCCATGCCGACGACTAACGTCCATGTTGAATGATTAAACAAACCCTTGTGGTAGCTGTAGTAGTTAACGGTGAAAGCATAATCGGAGAACGAGGTGTGATAGCCAGAAGAGCGTCGCATATTGGACGCAGAACTTGGTCGCCATCCCTCGGCATGTTAAAATGCGATTGAACACGAAGGCCGGACTAGAGGGAAACGCAAAGCGCGTCGTGCCGCCCCAGTAGCCCAGCCGCAATTTTTCTCGGGGCAAGCGCGTATGCGGGGAACGCGGTGTTACAGCCAGGTGACGCAAGCGCGCGTCGCAGAGCTATCTTTGGTTTGGATTAGTGATGCTACGAGCGAGGCCGACACTTTTACGACGCTTGAGCTAAGATCGCCACCGCGCGGTGTGTTAAGGCATTGACAAAATGGAACTTCTATTGAAAACGCGCCGAATGGGACGGACGCGTAACGCGTTGCAGGTGCTAATCGCGGAGGCCACAGCAATGACGAATTACTTTACTTTACCGCTACCAGAGGGCAACACCACCCCGACGACCGGGAGAGTGGTAGATATAAAAGGCGCGTTTGTAAAGCTTCTAGAGTCTGTGACCGTGGCGCAGTGGATAGCTTGCCCGGCATCTGTTGTTGCGGACCGAGCGGTCCTGGGTTCGATGCCCGTTGACGGAACTTTTTTTCTTTGCCATCTGATCGTGTACATTTTTTCGACGTCATTTCCGTGACGGAAATACGTCACTGAAGTCTTGGTGGACACCGGCATAAAACACTTTCGTTTTAAAAAAAGACGCCTGGTAGGAGGAATCTAACCTGCCTCCCTCAGATTCTCAGCCGAGGTCCCTACCACTACGCCACGCTCCAACACAGCACTTTTGCCGTAAAAAGACTAGTCAAGACAGAGCTCACCGCTCGACTTCATCTTTACGGGTCGGATACTGAAGATAGACGCGATCTTCTTTTTCAAATAAAATTCGCGTCTTCATAACACAAACAGCTGACGACCACGAATGACATTCAATAATGTGTATTTTCTTGCGCTACCGACGATACACCCGCACAGCACCCGTGTCAGTGTACTCATTTGGATCTCAACCGATAGGTGCAACTACATACATAACCGTTCGCCAAACACCAAACTGAATGTGCAAGAAAGTATGCCATCATGTTAGTTCAACAAGGCGTACTAATTGACAAGTCTGTGTCCGCGAAGTGCCGGCTAGTGCACCCTGCGGCTTTCGGTGGCAGCCGGCGTGCGTTTGCTGAAAGCGGCATCGTAATGATGCCCATCGCTTCTTGTACGAACACCGTAGGCAATAAAAAATGGTTCATTCAGGTTAACCGATACTAAAGCTCTACTGTACACTCATTTTTACACGTCGGAATTGCGTATCCTTAAACCCAGAAGCGCCGACAGCATGTACACACGGACTCGGCAGGTGCGCTAGGCGTATACCTTCGCTGGGAGTCGAACGGGTCATATTGAGTGCGACTGATCTCGGCGCAAGCGGCTGACGAAGGCTGAAAAATATGCATTTTGTCGTCGAAAGCTTTTCACTGTTACATTAAAATGCTACCGAGGTTGAGCCAAAGTGCGAGAATCGCCAGAGATGCGTTTGCATTGTGGTTATGTTGACCGGCGTTGCTTTTCTGGCATACGTGCCGCGCCTGCCGCGGCGCCGTATGTCCGATCGGACGCCAGATCGTAACGTCGTAAAACATTCATCAGGCCATGGAGGAAGGAATATTAAGGAGCATGGAGGAAGGAAAAACTAAGGAGAGGCCCTATCGTATCCCAATGCATTGCGAAAAATGTGGCGGAAGTGACGTCAGATTTATGGGGCAAACAAACCGATAGGGGGCAAAGAAAACAGCAGACGCCCCGCGGCGTGCTCTCCGCGGTGGTTGGCTTCTCATCGGATTTGTTGTCCCGGCGTAAACTTAGCGCGTATTGTGCGCACGCAGTAAAATGTTGCAAGCAGACGTTTACCAGGCTGTTCGTGCGTGGCAGGCCCGAGCGCTGCGTGCTTAAAGGAGCACTGACACAAAAATTTTGCACCTTGTTTTTTTTTTGTTGCAATAGATAGCTTATGATCCACTTATCACGGCTGCAAACCTCGTTTCCGCGAGTGCGCGACGGTTATTTATTTAGAGACGTTTTAAGAGCGCCCAGTAGGACTTTCGGTTTCAAAGAGCACCGAGCTAGGCAGCGTCCTCCGGGGACGGGAAAACGCAGCTGGCCACGTGAACACGCAGAATTGTGACGTAAGCCTCGCGCGAGCGTGCGTGCGGTGGGCGCCGAACCAGGTCAAGTGGCGCCAGCTATGGAGGATTAGAAACAACTAACAAACGTGTAATCAATGTCATCCGACCATTCGGAAGCGCCCATCTCGACTCGCTAAGCTTACAGCATCGATTATTTGACTATGGCTCTCAAAAACGGCGCCGAATCGGGTCGAATACATTGCTGTCGAAGCTTAAGGACATGAATCTAAAGCAAATGGAAGCGTCAGTTCGAAACTTACACGTTACAGAGCGCACGGCGGCCACTTGATAGATTCGAAGTGGACGACAACCGCTTTTGGCAGTGCTGCCATGTTTTTCGGAGGCGCGAATGCCTCGCCGGCGAAGCTTGCCGTGCATGGACAGCCCTCGCGCGTGCGGCGACGGCCGACGTTCTGCGGCACCGCGGCGTTGCGGCAGGCTTGCCGCTAGCGTGAGCGGGCCATAACATCTGCCAACGGGCACGACAAGCGAACAGCGGAAGAGAACACAACTAGCACACGCAAAGCCGCAGGCACGGAGGAAGAAATGGCAGGTAGCACGGCACAAGCGCAAGGGCACAACCAGCCACCAGCCAATATAAACTCGTGACGTAGGTTTGTTTACACATCCGCCGCGTTGATGTCGGCGTCGCGAAGCGCTCGCATCTCGCTCAGTCGCGCGGCATGCACTTTAAAATAGATTTTAAATATGTTCTAGGCTATATTGGCCCTTGATATTTCGTAGACGTTGTGTACGGCTCCACATACATCTATTTCACTCATTATCTCGCCTTCGAAATTTTGTGTCAGTGCTCCTTTAAGTTCTTCGTGGAGCGCTTTTAGATGCGAAGTATCTTATGGCGGAGATCAATCCGGTGGTGGTGGTGGTGTGCGGCGTGACCACCCTTACTGCGCATGCGCATACCCTCTCCCCTCTCCTCTCCACTTCCCTTCACCACTTCCCCTCTCCCATCCCCTCTCCGCTTCCCCTCTCCCCTGTGCCCCTCTCCAATTTCCCTCTCCCCTCCCCCTCTCCCCTTCCCCTCTCCCTTTCCACTTCCTCTGAAACGCGGGCTAGACATGCCGAAATTCTCTCCTGCGCAACGCCGCGATGAGCACCAGCGCATGCGCGTCCCCTGCCCTTCTCTCTCCTCTTCTATGCTGCTCCCCTCACGCACGCCTGCGACCGCGTTCCCCGCTCGCCCTGTGAGAATTAACGGCCAGGCTAGAGGGAAGACAAGACGCGCATAGCGTTCCTCTTCGCGTTCCACGACGCGAGGTCGGTAGCATGCCCAAAGAACGCAAACGGAACGCGATTGTGCAAGTGCTCCGGCTTCGCATCGCCTCATGGTCCCCTTTAGCGGGAAATGGTGTAATTTTGTGCAACAGTACAGAAAGTACCGGTACATGCCGTAATCAAAAACATTCAGCCCCTGCCTCGTCGTATTCGGACTCACCTAGCAGTGACTTACGCGTTCTGCTTGGCGTTAGGCCTTTCTTTTCCTTTCATGTAGCCCGATTTCCAGATCTATTGCCCGATTAGCGGTTCTTTGCTCGTGTATATGGAGTGAGCGCAGTCGCTATTCGGCGCAACGCCAACCTATAGTTGACGTAACTTCACGTCGAAAAGAAGACACCGCAGTATTGTATACGCGATCGTGCACGTAAAGTTTGTAATTCCAGTGCGCACACAACACAAGCACGCAGCGAGCGCACACCGCACAAAACATACATGACGTAATCCGATAACAACAAAAGATTTTTTGCCCTTTCGTTTGAATGACACAACCTCTAAAACGTACGATGCCTTCAGCGCATGGTATGTACGGCGCGTCAGACGCCAAAAACAAAATTTCACGTATGTTCCGAGTTGACACAACGAGTAAGAAGCGACAGAGCGCACATCCGAGAGCTCCGCATGCAAATTAAATACCATGCCTTAGGGATCAGCAATGAAGCGAACTTATACGTACACATGAAAAGTGACAACCGGTACTGTTCGCGGTGCACGCTATTTGCACAGGGTATACGCAACAGCTGGGCATTGCGTAGCTTTCCTAACGAACACACAGAAGGAGCAGCACGCGTGAATCGACGACGTCGCTTGCGTGGCGAAAATAAAAAAAAAAAGGCTGCAAAGGTTTCGCGACTGGCTCGATGCTCGCATGCGCTTGCAAAAGTCCTAAAGTATCCGGAGTAGTAGATGGCGACATTACCGATCATTATCCCATCTTCATCACATTTGATAGCCCTGTAGCTCGAATCAACACAGTCTTTACTACCATGCGTTTTGACAAAGTAAGATTCATCAGTGCTATTTCAAACTGTGACTGGTCCAAAGTTAGCTCGCAAACTGATCCAGAATCAGCGGTTGATATATTTTCCTCCTTATTCTCGGAAGATACTTCTGCCAGTATTCAGATCTTTGCTCATAACAAGAAATACCAAAAGCCTCAAAGCCCTTGGATGACATCTGCCTTATTAACGAGTCTGAGAAAAAAGGATAATCTCTATAGGAAAGTGAAGAGGCAACCCTTTAATAACACCTTGGCACTTCGTTATAAAAATTATTGTAATATTCTTAACTCTTCGTTAAAACGTGCCAAGAAACTTTATTATAATGAACAATTTTTGAAGAATAAAAACAATCCTATAAAGCAGTGGAAACTGTTTAATGAATTCTTAAATTCACCTGCAATCAACGCGCCCATAACGAAAATCACTGACCATAATGCTACTTACTGTCATTCTGACGACATTGCTAATGCGTTTTCTGAGTATTTCTGTTCGTCATCCAACTGTTCTAAAAATGTTTCTTCACCTAGTTTACCGCGCTTACCTCACTCATTTTTTTCTTCCCCTCTTCAGCTGACGAAATAGTATCAGCTATTCGCAATCTTAAAAATACGTCTCCTGGTTTGGATAAGATTTGCGCGTGTCATTTAAAGATGGTTGCTCATATCATTTCTCTGCCTTTAACCCATATAATCAACCTCATCTTTTCTAAGGGTTCGTTTCCTGACTCATTAAAGCGTGCAAAGGTCATACCAATTTTTAAGAAAGGTGATAAAGCGGCCATTAAAAATTATAGGCCTATATCTATCCTTCCATCATTAAGCAAACTAATTGAACATCTGTTTGTAAAGCGTCTTAATGCTTATCTTACAAAATATAATGTTATAAATCCTTCCCAGTTTGGCTTTCGTCATGGAAGCTCCAGTAACCATGCTCTGCTTTCTTTGACTGACTTCATCAAACATTCCATTGACAGCGGTAACTTCTCGGGTTCAGTATTTTTAGACTTAACAAAAGCGTTCGACACGCTCAATCACTCCATTCTCTTCAATAAGCAAGAATCTTATGGTATTACCGGACCTCCTTTAAACTTTCTAAAAAGTTACCTGTTTAACCGACAAAACGTGGTCTTCACTAGTGGCTCTTACTCTAACACTAAGATTACTAATCAAGGTGTTCCGCAGGGGTCCATTCTTGGCCCCCTCTTATTTATTATTTATATAAATGATCTCCCTGATGTCATATGTTCTGCGCATTGTGTGTTGTACGCTGACGACACCACAGTATCATGTAAAGCCAAAACAGTCCCATCTTTAATATCCAAACTAAATTCTGTACTGAATAATGCGGCTTTATGGTGTAACAACAATGGCCTCACTATAAACTCCTTTAAAACTCAGTTTATGGTTTTCAGACCATCATTTGTTAGCTTCTGCTGCTGTAACACTGGGTCCTAATACTATCTATGCTTGTGATTCTGTTGTTTTTCTTGGTGTACGTTTAGACATAACTCTTAATTTTGGTCTACACTTGTTAGACTTAAAGAAAAAAACTGCTTTTGGTATTTGTGCATTGATTAAAGCTAGGCCATACTTCTCTACTAATGCATTATTATCACTCTACTTCTGATTTGTTCATAGTCATTTTAACTATGGCAAAAATACCTGGGGGAATACCTATCATTCATACATCTCATCTATGCAACACATACAAAATCAAGCTATCCGCATTATCACTTACAGCCCTCGCCGTTCTAACGCTATTTCATTGCTTAAACAATATATTATTCTGTGTATTGGTAAGTTATTTGAGTTTAATTGTACTTGTTTGTTTTTTAATATAATTAACCGTCGGCTACCTTTCGATCTCATCAACTGTGACTTACTAAAAAACACTAACCGCACTCGCTTCGTAGTAGAAGGAAGTTTATTACTACCCCGAGTTCGCACTAATTACGGTATAAAATCATTCTCATTCACAGCCATTTCGTTATGGAACTCTATTCCACCCACTATAAGGTCTTTAGCCAACGTATACACATTTAAAAAAACTTTGAAATTATATCTACTAACATCATAAATCATTCTATGTAGTTCGTTTTGATTTGTGATACAACGTTTGTATTGTTGTAGTTGTATCTATTACTATGTTTTTATCGTTTCGTTGTTTTGCTATATATCCTGTTATGTAACATTGTTCTGTTTATACTATTTTGTCTTGCCATTTGCCCTTGCATTTTTTTTTCATGCTTTCTTTATCGTGGGTCCCCCTACAGTCTTCGGACTATGGGACCCCAGTCTGTAAAACGTTTCCTTCATTTTATGTATCGTTACTTTGCTAATAATAATATACTTCAAACTTCAAACGACGCGACGGAAATCGTAAAATGTTTCGCTGCTCCTTCGCTAGGTGGCAATGCGGGCGTTTGCGATGCGGAGGCTTCACGAATATGACGTCAGGGCCTCTCCTTAGCATGGAGGAAGGAAAAACTTTAGCATGGAGGAAGGAAAAAACTAGTTTTTAGTTTTTTTCTTCCTCCATGCTAAAGTTTTTCCTTTTGCAAGCGCATGCGCGGATCGAGCGAGTCACGACACTTTGGCAGTTTATATTTTTTTTTGTCCATGCAAGCGGCGCAGTTCATTCGCGCGTGCTGCTTCTCCTGTGTGTTCCTTAGGAAAGCTACGCAATGTCCAGCTGTTGCGTATACTCGGTGCACATCGCATGCATTGCGGAAAGTGCCGGGTGTCACTTTTCATGTGTACGTATATGTTCGCTTCATTGCTGATCACTAGAGACCGGAGTTTAGGCAAATGCCTATTTTGTTCCTTGCCCTCCTATCGCGCCATTTTGATATATGAGCATGAACTGGACCTTAAGAAGGGCTTTCATAGTGTTTTCAGAGTGCCTATAAATGCCCAGTTTTGGCGTTCGTGCCTAAATGCTTACAAATGCCTATAAATGCCTATTTTCAAAATTGGCGCTTGCATGAACGCTATTTAGCTCCAAGTTTCGCTCCCGGGCGCTGTTTCAGACCGTTATTCATGTTACCGCGTAATAATGACTGTTGGGAACTTGGGGTTCAACCTAGTCCTCTAGTTCAACCAACCGCTAGCAGCAGTGAAACGGGACACGCCGGCGAGCATTCGCCGCCGCACTGACATGGCCCGAGCGGTTGGCGAATGCGAAACCACGGAGAGCCGTCAGTGGAAAGGGAGAGTTGAGCAAAAAAAGAAAGAAAAATGTGATGTGCACGCAGCCTTCGTTTTGTTTGTAGTTTACTCTTTAAGGTGTTCACTGCAGTAGGGTAGCCAGAAATCTTTTTCAGGCGGGACGGGGGCGAGGGGGGGGGGGGAACGGGAGGACTATACTTTATATATGTTCGTGCATGCGTTTGTATGTGTGCGTGTATATACACACACGCAAAACTGAAAAGTTTCGGGGGAGTGGGGGAGGTTAAACCCCCCTCGCCTGGCTACGCCAGTGGTTCACTGCCATGGGAGCAATTGGCTCTACGCAATTCCACCCGGCCAAAAGGAGGATTCCCTCCCTTCTGGTCTTTTAGCAACCTGGCTGTCTGCCCCTGCTCTGCACTTCTCCGTCTCAGGAGTGTGTTGATTCGACAGTGGACACTTGACTCACTTTGCAGAACACGGCGGTGCGAACCGTGCGGGACCGTGCGGGACGCTATGTGCAAATGTTGGCGCCCTTGTGCTATCTTAAGCAATAACATTCTTGTTTTCCTGTCGTAGATGGAGGTCGCGCACGTATTCGCTTGAAATTATTTGCATTTATGTGAAAATGTCTTGTGCCTATATTTACGATTTTGGAAGCCTAAAACAATGTATTGCCTGCCTATTTTTGGCGCCTAAAACGACCTTTTTAGTGCCTAAAAATCCGGCCTCTACTGATCACTAATGCATGTTATTTGCATTCGAAGCTCTCGGTTGTGCGCTTTGTTCCTTCTTGCTCATTGTGTCAACTCGAAACACACGTCAACTTTTGTTTTTGGCTCTGACGCGCCGTACATATCATGCGCCGAAGGCATCGTATCGCGTTTTTTTAGAACCTGTGTCGTTCATACGGAACAGCAATAAACTTTTGTTGTTATCGGACTACGTGATGTATGTATTGTGCGGTGTGCGCTCGCAGCGTGCTAGCAGCTGTGTGCGCACGTGCCAATTACAAACTATACGTGCACAGTCGCGTATACAATACAGCGGTGTCCTCTTTTCGACGTGTAGTTACATGAACTACTAGGTTGGCGTTACGCCGAATGGCTACTACGCTCACTCCATATATACGAGCAAAGAAGCGCTAATCGGCCAGTAGATCGGGAAATCGGGCTATGAGAAAGGAAAAAAAAGGCCTAACGCCCAGCAGATTGTGTAAGTCACTGCCAGGGAAGTTCGATTACGATGATGCAGGGGCTGAATGTTTTTGATTACGGCACGTACCGGTACTTTCTGAACTGTTGCACAAAAACGCTCCACAAAGAATTTCAGCGCGCAGCGCTCGGGCCTGCCACGCACGAACAGCCTGGTAAACGTCTCCTTGGAACATTTTACTGCATGCAAGCCGCACAATACGCTCGAAGTTTACGCCGAGACTACAAATCTGCGCAGAAGCGAACCAATGCGGAGAGCACGCCGAGGGGCGTCTGCTGTTTTGTTTGCCCCATAAATTTGACGTCACTTCCGCCACACTTTTCGCAATGCATTGGGATACGATAGGGCCTATCCTGAGTTTTCCTTCCTCCATGCATCAGGCAGCCCTGGTAAAAGATCGTCGCAAGTGTATTTGTAAGCGCGTTGCTACAACTCTCAGACTTGGGCATGAGCGGCTGTACGGCACTGAGCCGATATCATAGAGTCCCAGCTGATAAGTGGAATTTGCGAATGAAAACAGTGTTGAATATTATGCTGTTTTACAGTAAAATGTCGATGTGAACAGTATCCCAATAGATTATTAGATATTCACGCTTGTTCTATGTATACTTGCTGTGTAAATACGCACAGCAGAGTGTTCCCACCGGCACTGGAAGGGGGGCAAAACACCATGGATATATATACCGGTTACCGGGTGTATGCTCGCGTGCAGCGCCAGTAGTGCATATGTTCAGTGTTGCTGTGTTGTGTCTGAATGAGTGTGCGGATGCGAGTTCTGTGTATGTGTGAGGTAAGCTTCAGGCATTTCAGCCAGGTTCACTGTTACGTTGTAGAAACCGCACGAAGTTTTTTTCCCCTTTTATTAAACGTTAGTCCTAGCAGCAAGAGAGATTCTACTCTTGGGAGGAGTTCATTTACTCTAGCCGAACCAGCATTGTAAAACTCTGCGAGGAGTAGCGTAATTCCAGCGTTTCGGTTTCGGTTTCGCCGTTGAATTCGGTTGAATTTCATTACGCCTCAATAATTACTAGAGGCCGCTTTTTCTATATCTCAAAGCTGCGATGGGTTCTTCGCACGAAGAACTTCAATTCTCCCATTTGACGTAGCCGCCTAACTCTAATAATTAAAAAGGTAATTATTTTACATTTCTTAATTACTGTCCCAAATTATGTCTTTAACCATCTTAAGATGCCTGCCGCTACAGAAAAAGCAATTGTGATGGCAGCGAGCAAATATGGCATTTTCGTGATTTTTGAAGATTTTCGGACACATTTCTTGAAACACCCTATATCGCCTAGAGAACAGAGATGTAGGAGATTCGGGGTTTCCGTTGTAGTTTAATAACATTCTTTTTCACGCAGTTATGTTTGAGTACAATGATCGAAATATTTATAGACAATTATAGTGGTACATCAAGAAGAAAAATACAGTATTTTGGCGCAGAATGTGAGTAAAGTGTGAAAGGAAAAGACAGGTGCATATGAATAAGAAAAATAATTAAAGGTAAGAATCAGCGAACAGTCAAATGAAATTTATGTACACATGAGGAACCTCCCTTGATGTTTGACGCCCACTCTTGCAGGCGTACTGGATCCGTAGAAGCTCTGAATAAGAATCGATGCCTTTTCTTTGCACGATCTTCTTTGCATAACGTCATGGGACAAGTTATCTTTTTCTTTTTAGGCATGGTGCGTTGGCGCGGCTAGAAAGATTTGCAGTTGACGCGAGCATGCGCGAACCTCTCAAGACGCAGCTCGGAATGAAATTGCAACAACTACCAAAATTCGAACGTCGGATCCAAGTGGAACAGGGTACCCGTGCGCTTATACCCTCCTCCGTTTAATTTTCGTTAGCAAGGGATATGCAGACATGCGATTTTTTTTTTTGCTTTCGAAATTCTTTTTCGCTGCTTCACTAGCTCACTACCACCTCCCCCCGCCGCCTCTGGTCGCGGATTCTTCAGCTTGTATTTAAAGGCTGGAATGATCGATAAGTAAGTGTTTAGGGATAAAGCAACGACAACGAAAAAAAGTGGATAAGCAACGTGCCGCACCCTTTTTTGCTACTTTAAAGCTGCCTATACCATCGTTGTTTTTTGGAAAGGGATGCGCCTCATTGTATTCCTGCTGCCTTCTACGCAGAAAGCACCAGCAACGAGGTTCTTTGAAGACGAGCCTGCTGCCAGTGTATGTCTAATGACTGACTAAATGCGTAGGAATACAGAAAGCAAAAAAAAAAAAAGAAAATCTCATGCCGGCGCGAGCGCTCGTGCACCTCTCACGCACCGTCTCAGGGTTCGAGCTTGCAGAGCGCGCTCCGTAATCGCGCACCGTGAGTTACTTTTTAAGCATTTTTTGATAGTTCACAGCGCTAAAGGGACGAGGACGAAGTACGAAGAACGCGATGAGCATCATCATCATCATCATCAACATGAGCGCTTACTCACAACTTGAAAGGAACGGCACGAATGAATACAATACAAAAGCCAACCACGCCTCAGTGGAGCGACTGCGCGTGTGCAGCAGAGTCAGCGAAGCGGTGTTAAGAAGCCAGAACACGTAGACCATACGCGTGCGTCCAGAAAACAAACAGACAAACTAAAGGAGATGCAATCAAAGGAACTTTTCTCCCGCGTTAATAGGATGACAATCTCAAGTTTAAAAACTGCAGCTATTTTTCGCTAAGGGCAACATACGGATGGCTTATGCACATATCCCCTACTCTGTTAATGTGCACAGCTTCCATTATCTCGCTCGTGTTCTGATGCTTGTGCCGGAACAAACAGTCTGTTCCGCACCATCGGCTGGCATCTACAATCCTTGCAGTGTGGATGCGATTTGCCGCCACGGGTTAAACCCGGGAGTCGCACCAGTTTTCCTCCATTAGGCTAGCGTCTTCAAGGGAAAGGGGATGTCTCAAGGCTGAATAGACCTTTTTCAGCGCACACGAGTGCCACAAAAGGGCGCGCAGGCACTGATGGGAAAAGTTTGTACGCCGCAGCAGTGGCCGCGACGAGCGCGCGGACCTCACGCTTTAGCTTTCCGTCTGCGCCGTGCCAGCACTTCTCAAATCAAGTGAATCTGACAAGGTGTGACATAATACTGCGTAATTCAGTCATGAACTTCTGTGTTTAGTTCAAGCGGCCTCTTTGCGATTTCTATATAGTGTTCCCGCGTGCCCCTGTAGGACCAGCTGAGCGCTTTTGATGCGTTGCTGCTGCTGTTGTTGTTTTTCGTTTTTTTTTTTTGGGGGGGGGGATGCAGTAGTGAGTAAAGTGTTGTGAGTAAAGTTTTAGTTACGGCATAACTAAAACAATAAGATAGAACTCGGTTCCCTAGACGAGTTCCACAAGCGATCACTGCTATTCGCGGATTCATTTGGAACCAACGTCCACCGACGCTGTTGACGAGCACAAGTGCAAGGCTCTGGGATTTAAACATTACGCGAGCGAGTAATGTCGGCATTTATTAAAATAAGATATATTGATTAGACAGCGTGCACGTCACCGCCCTTCAGGTAACACAAGTTTTGCTTCCATTCATTGGCATCATCTGCAGATGGTATACATTTTACGAACGCCGCCCATGAAACACAAAACCTCTAAAAACGTCTTTAAAACGTCTAAAACCTCTGTAAACCTCTATAAAACGTTTTATAGAGATTCCGTGTTTCGTGGGCGGTTGTGTCTACACGTGTTGGCTCACATGTGACGACAATGTAGATATGTACAGCCGTACTCGTGAGCAATCAGATGTTACATTTTAGGGGCCATAGTGGCTAAACGCAGTTTGCAAGCGCAGTAGTGTTCATGACACTAAATGTTCAAGCGGAAAGCTATGTCTCTCGCAGTTCGCTACGTCACATTCGTATCATTACATACATTATAAGTAATCGCCAAATAAGCATGAATTCACGGTTCCAGCTCATATGGGAGATGGGTCGGCTCGTTTCATCTCTCCTTCAGCGGCGTTCGTCACACCCGCTCGCACGCTTTTACCCGCGGGTGGAACATACGATAGGCGGGGGGAAGTTGTCCATTTAGACTTTATACAAAACACGACGGCGACGTCAAAAACCCATCGAGTGTCCATAGAATTGCTATCGCAATAAAAATATAAAGGTAAACCACGGAGAGCACTCGTAGTTCAACGCTTCCCAGGCTTTTCATCAACACATCGCTTCTAAGAAATAAGTAGACTGGTGAATAGTCGGAGAGTGTGTCCCTGGGTAATGTCGCACTCTCCGTACCTTAAAATAAACCAATATGTCCGCGGTATCCACGTCCCTCTCCTCCCTATTTCTAAATAATGACATGCATCTGTAAGTTTTACGGCTGTCTTGTTCGTGCTTCTGAAGGACAGCTTTTGCAGTGTAATGAAAGTAAAAGCAATACTGCCACAGACGAATTGATACCTCCTTACAATAATCTATATCAGGAAAATTCAGCAGTTGACCTGGTTTACTTCGTAAATTAGACCAAATAAATGCACTAACCGAAAAAAAAATATTTGCCTTCAGTGCAGCCAGAAGATTGTGGCGGTGATTCTTGCTCGTACGCCAAAAAAGTAAAAAAAGGCCGTGCGCACGCTGAAATCCCGTGCGCTCTGCTTTCGGCCGCGGCCTCCACCGCCGCCGGAAGCACAGTGAATGCACCCTGTCGCGGTAGCCGGGCGCGCGAGGCTAACACGTTGGTTTTGCTGGGGAGCGCGGCGATTGGGACAGCCGGAGAGAAACACGCCGCGCGCCCCCATCTCGGAGGCTATGCTAACACCGTATAGTTTCCTACAATAATTAGTATAGGGAACTCTGGCGCTAGCGTCTATGAGACCTGCACGCATGGCCCTTCAGCCAGCATGGGAATGATGGGTAGTACACGGATTTGTTTAAACCTTCGTTTATTCGGCTCCGTTCGGTTTCGCGTCGCCTGCATTGATTTGTCGCAAAGCCAAGTTCAGCAAAAGTCAGCAGTTGTACTTCACCACTTTATCCTATTTAGGCTCGCCAATTGAAATCGGGCACCGATGTTCACAACGGTCTATTCTTTTATCCGAAACGAACACCAAAACACAACAATAAACTAGGCCACAAGTGCATTCGAAGCCGTAAGCACGAAGATTAGGCAAATCAGTGTACTAACCATCATTCTCATGGTGGCTGAAGGATCGCAAGGCCAGAGTCCCCTCTAGAGAATTTGAGAAAACTCTATGGCTGGACACCCCCCCCCCCCTTAGCCACCGTAGCCGCGCAGTAGTAGACTCCGCTCATGTCTCACCGTAAAGCGCAGAACGCGGGACGCCCTGTCGCTTACACGGCTCATGCTACGAACTCTGTCCCTCGCGTGCCTGAAAGATGTGTGGTATATGCATTAGCACAGGCGTAGGTTACCCTATACTGGGAGCACGCACCTTGTCGTTTCTCTCGTCAAATGACCGCGCCTTGAATGACAGCCGCCATGATATCGAGTACCAATATTTGTGCTTGATGATGCTATCGTTGTGCGGAATTCAGCATGTGCGGTGTCCAGGAGTATGTTAACTACATGAGCTACCACCCAGGTTAAATCATGATTTTTGCGTTAGGCGTTAAGACAGATATTCGCCATTAGGCGTCAACGTGGTTTCATCCGCGTCGAACGGCGCTGCAGCTGCCAACCACCACTGGACATTGTGCAAGCTCCCATACATAAATGTATAATAACAATCAACTATACTGCTGTGAAGACACGGATCACTTTCATGTTATGCCGATTGCTATGACGGAGGATCAACCATGTTGTTTACCACTAAGGCCATTCATACAAGTTAATTGTACGGGTGTAGGCGTGTTGCAGTCTCAAGTGTGGATGTGTGTACACGTGTAGTTGGTGCCATAGTGATACTACAGTACCTTCTCGTGCATAGGAGAATTGTCTATTTGGAGACCAGGACACAGAGTCGGTGGCGTAGCCAGGGGGGAGCAAACCGGGCCCGTGCGCCCCCCTGCCAATAATTTTTTTGCCATGTCATACGTAGCACAAAATGACACTCGACCACACTACCTGCCCTGCCCCCATTTCAGATCATGGAGGTGACCCCCCCCCCCCCCAATTTTTGCCTACGCCCCTGCACAGAGTGGACAGCGAAACTTAAGCTCTCGCTGACAGTTGCCTGAATTATCATTGTCATCTGCTTCGTTTTTATTTGCATACATTTTGCATAATACTTTTGTACTTACGTATAAAAGCCTTAGCGTATACATTATTGCAACTGTTGCGAACGTTGAGATTTGTGTCATTATTGAGGGGTGGTCTTGGACTTTTTGGGAAGGAAGGCGCCCTGTAACGCTTTTTACCTTCCTGATGGTTTCTTGGGCAACCTTTTATAGATAAGCTCTATATGGCTAGGCGAAAGCCTAATTCGTGCGTACTCTGTACGCAAAAACTACTAGCGCGTATGTGCCACACAAAATGGGCAAGCTCCACTACTCACCATCTATCTACTTAAATGAACAAGCCTTCCACGGGCCAAAGCGCATGTGCCAGAGAAATTGGGCAATTCTACACTAGCCCCTACCCCACTAAGAATGAAGAAGGGAGCAAATGGCCGGCAAACACCAATTAGGATTTCTGGCGAGACGCAACCAATAAGTGAGAAAGACTTAAATGAACTATCAGCATTAACCCAGCGATAAATACTGGGGCCGTACGTTTCAGCTTCGCTCGTTAACCATCAGTACGGAGTGCTTGGACCGTGATTATTTTTCGAAATAAAGCAACTTCCAAACCATAGATCACTGACTGCGTGTTACCCTGCTAAGTATTTTTTTGTCAGTTATTATTTACTTTCAGCGCATTTTCTAAAATGAAGAAAAACGTGACACTTACGGATCAGAACCAGAATAGATTCCTTCGTATACGGCATAGGCGCCTATGTTCATCACAATAAAACCAGGTATAATGAGTTCCTGCGTGGAGGAGCAATGAAGCACTTTGACACCGCTTCCAGTATTTCGCAGCAAATGATTTCATCATCAAATTTAAAGTGAAGTTCGAGAATTTCAATCGTGTTTTTCCAAGCGACATTCCATTATGTCGTTTAATTGTCGTACGTGCCAAGATGACACTATGCTAGAGTAAAAGAAAAAAAAACGCCAGGCCTGCGCGGAAAGCGCAGCACAGTCACAGCGAAAGCTCGCAAAAGATCATTATTTCTGTGAAGTGGGAAGCACCCATCACGACATTACTCGTCATTCTGCGGAGAAGCGAGGTACCATCTGTAAGGCATTATGAGCAGTTTCATGATGCGATGGCTGATGACGATGAAGAATTACGACTGAGCTTTTGTAATGGGTTGGAAGCTTTAAAGGACCCACTAGTTACCTAATTCGCATTGTGTGACGCCCGGTCGTTATGTCACTCTCCCACCACGCTTCATGATGTAAGCTAACGTGAGAAAGAGATAGAGAGAGGGAATTTCCTTTATTGAGACCCTGAGGAAGTGGATCATGGGAGCCTTATGGGCTTCCTGGGCAACCAATAGAAGTGCACTTGCGAGGAACCCACTACGCTATAAATCATCATATTTTTTTGTGAAGTAGAAAAGCAGCCACTATGCAATTTTTCGTCATTCTGCGGAGAACCGTGGTACCTGCTAAACACCTGTAAGGCATTATGTGCACTTTGTTGATGCTGTGGCTGATGACGATGAAGAATTATGGCAGAGCCCTTTGTAATGGGTTGGAAGTATTCAACAACCTACTCGTTGCGCAATTCGCATTGTGTGGCGCCTGGGTACAGAATTCGCGTTGTGTGGCGCTTGGTTGTTGTTTTACTCTTCTACCACGCTACATTACATATGTTAATGTGGTTCTCCCCCGACATGAAGCCGGTATAGGGTGTTTTCGCAAAGCAGTTTGAAGCACCGGCATGGCTCTGAGGTAGGACACTGAGCTCCCACGCAGGGGCCCCAAGTTCGAGCCTCGTTCCGTCCTTGGAATTTCTTTCTTATTCGTTTTTTTTTCTTGCTTCAAGCGATAGTGTTTACGGTAGTGATGCAGAACTATCGGTAAATTGACTATCGATAGTATCGATAGTATTTTTTAAACTATCGATAGTGTAGACAAACTATCGATTGTACTACCATCGACAAACTATCGATAGTGCAATCGCTAGTACCATGGTTAATATTACTAGCGATATTACTGCCATGCGTGGTTTATTGCTTTGTTTTGATGTATTTGGGTTTCACTCAAAAGACTGTTAGCAACGTTCGACGCAGACCGCGCCGCAATGTTTGAGAAGCTTCACGATTGTTTGAGATCATTCTGTTTAGATTACGCGCCGGACGGCGAATAGTCAAGTTTAGTCGAGAGCTTACGCGAGTACCAGCGATAACGCTGGAAGGTTCGATAACTGATGTTTCAAAGACGACGCTTTCCACCGATGATCAGATTACTCGACGGCCGACGACTGTTCCCGCCGCTATGAGTGCGCAGCCTGTATCTCTGTATTCTGAGTTTTGATGTTGTGGGCACAAGATCGCCCAAATAAGAGCTCCGTATTTCCCATTTCTTGTTGCAGCATTCTTCACCGTCACAACCACGTGACAACACTATCGATAGTGGTGTGAATAATGACGCTGTTGCGGGCCGGTCATAATGCCAAAATATTTGCGATAGCCTACTATGAGCTTCGCTTAATTATGAGCAATTCTTGGCGAAAGAAATAAATTATTTCTGCAGTGAAAATACCGGACTATGTCCATCAATAAATCCACATCCAAAAGCAGCCAGTTGCACCTTGCAATTAACAAACTTGTTCATGATATTTTACTCTATTTATTTTGAAAACATAAAATGCACTATAAATTTAAAGCCGCGCAGTTCCACTGCATGTAACGCCGTCCTTCCCGCTCCAGCTGTATAGCTTGACTTTATGACCATGGGTCAGCGAAGCACTCAGGTGAAGAACAGAAGCATGTCAACTTCAGCCTGCTCCTCCGTGTCCACTATGTACCACGCGTGCGGGGAACCAAGTTTATTCTGCAATGAGTTTGTGATGTTGATTTATACTATCGATAGCACCATCGAATATTTTACTATCGATAGCACTATCGATAGTATTGTTTACCATCGATAGTTCGATAGTGACTCGGCTATCGATAGTATCGATAGTACCATCGATAGTTCTGCATCACTAGTTTACGGACACCGGCGGCGGCGGACAATACGGCGCCAAAAACGGCCCTTGTTGTGATCTCATAACAGCTTTCGCTGTAAAAGTCTTACGATTCACCAAAGCTTGCAGCAATGTCTATAATAGCCGGAAACGTAATGTATCTCTGATATCTGCATTACTTGTTATTTACCTCTTGAAAAGATATGAACGAGCAGTTTTACACGAATAGTATGACGTTTTATGGGTCCGCAGACGACGTAATTCGGCCATTGATGGAAGAGCTGTAGCGGCCACTAGCGCAGACTAGGCGGGAGACGGTCTCTGCAAGGCGAAGCGGACACAACACGCAAAAGCTGTTCGCTCGGCGTCCGCTGTGAATATACATCAGTAGTTCCTGGAAATGGCGAAGGCTAACAGTATTTGCCGCGCTACTGGCTAGAGCAACACTCGCAAAAGGTCTCCACGCACCCGCTTTCGCTGATTTGCAGCAAGAAACAACAATATGAATAGGCGTAAGTTCCGGTCGCAGTCGTCCAACGAGAATAGTTAGCTATGTCAATTGAAGACGCGCTTCCTCTGTCTTGCTGTTCACATCAACATTCCTTGATGTGAACTTTCACTACGAGTACACTTTAAAAAAAAAGAATTGCAGTGGCTTAGCTCGGCTATGCCAGGATATACGTAGCGTTAGCAAAGGTGCAGCTGATTATTGTTAGCTTTCCAGATTGTCTAGGATTATTAGCCTTCTTCTGTTCATTCTTCGTACGCTGAACCGCTAATTGCCAGGCAACTATTTCGGGATCCGATGAGATAAGCTTCTCGGCTCTTGTGCGCCGTCGAGCAGCATTTGCGCTCTCCTTCTCCATGGCGTTACCCACCTGCAAACCCCAGTCAGAGGCGCTATCAAGCGGCCCCAGCGCAGTGTCAGACGGCGACTGCACAGCGAAGGGGAATAGCTGCGCGCGCGCCGGCACCACTGTGTCTACGACGTCACTCCTCTCGAATGCGGCGCAGACCAGCAGCGGCGAGCCGCGTGCGCCGGTGTCGGAGAGCGCGTGAGATGCCAGCTCCGGTGACCCAGCTGTGTGACATCACTGATCCTCGCGCATGCGCAGCACGGCTCAATATCCACGCGAAATCGGCTCCGGCTAGGCAAGTGTAGCTAACGCTACAAAACAGGTGAGCGAGAATTGAGCAACGGGCTGCGTTCCTCCTTCGGAGCAGCAACTTTCTCCTTTGCGGACGCCTAGAGTTACTGCATATGCTACCTTTAGGTAGCAGAGTTGCGCATCTGTCTTCCAACGCCGCTAGCAACCATGCATTGCGGATAAGCTGCCGCTTGGGCCAATTTTTTGATTTCTCGACGCTGCCGCTGCAGCGAACTGAATTAACACTAGCCATCGACAGCCAATGTTTATCAACGGTCTTCGGCACGCCAGGCAGGTTAATCGGCGAGACGGTAGGCATGTCGCCTGCAAAAACGAAGTGCGACTTCACCGCATAGCTGTGGTTGCTAGCCGGACCTATGCGCTACTCTGCTACCTAAAAGTAGCATATACAGTAACTCTACGGACGCCTTAATCGTCGCGCCCTGTTGCGGCAAGCGCCAGCGGAGAAACGTTTAACGTTTCTCCTCAACCATGGTGGTCTTGCGCGCGCGCGCATGCCGAGTTACGGCGTGATTCCGTGATTCCATGCTGCGGAGAGCGGCCGCCCTTTCTCGTTCACTCGGCAGCCTCAGACCATTCAGCACTACCCGACCTCGGCCAATCGCGTGCGATTACTTGTACCTAGGATTGATGCGAGCAATGCACGAGTGACGTTCATTGTTTTAACGCGGTAGCGTTAGAGAGCTCGTGTCGCAGAAATTCCGCTGTCGGCGTCGGCACCGTTGGTTGTGAGCGAAAAATCATCCGTGAGCGAAAAATCGAGAAAGTAGCAAATAAAATAAACGATAAAATCTTCGGTCCCAATGAGGATCGAACCCGGACCGTTCGCGTGGCAAGCAGGTGTCTTACCACAAAGCCACGATGTTGCTTGCAGCTGCTTCGGACAAAAACACTACATAAATGTCATGTAGTGAAAGGAGTCTCGACGCATTTTGTTCGGCAGGTGTCACGACGAAAACGAGCCCATACGGTAGGCGCATTCTCGAGGCCATCAAACTACGTCGAAAAACGCCGGGATAGTGCAGCCATCGCCGCTAAAAACACACATGAACTTTCAAACAGCTCTAAAAATGGACAACTATGTCCATCTAGAGGAAAACATATCAAGCCAACGCAGCAAACGCTAGATAATGTGCTGCCATCTGTGAGCCATTGTGAGAAATATGTCTCGACTTTACATGGCATACGAGAGGGCCGGCGCGCGGCGTATATCTTGGAGGCCATGCGACTCTTGCTTTAGATCGAAAGCCTGTAAAATTCGCGCGCGTGCGTGCGTGTGTGTGTGTGTAACAATACACATTAATAAGTATGCACTTAGTGGTTGAAGTGCGCACTAGGGGCCGGATTTCGCTATCGCGTTCAACTCTTAAAGGCGAAGCTTAAGGGTCCCCCAATTTTTTGTTCTATGTGTTGAGTAACGTCTGTGGCGCTTGTTTTCTTTTCTTTTTGTTTTTGTATCGCTCGGCGTGAGCGCGATGCGCCGCATACTTTCGTGTGTCTCGTGTTGTTTAAATACGTTTGCGCACGATCTGCTTGTCACAAATACAGTAAGTCCCGCTTCACAAAACAGTCTTGTTTTAATGAACACCTTAGACTATACATCAATAATTTCATTTTTTTTTCGGCGTTAACATAATGGGCAAGCGCACACCTTTTTAGTTTTGCACAGAACTTATAGCACTATCAATACAACAAGGATTATAAAGAAGCATGAATGTTAATTTTTTCAACATTTTAGCAAACAGGATACCACTGGACAGTGCATGGTTGAAAGTACGATAATATATAATTGCTGGAGTTTTACGTGTCGAAAACAACATATGAATGTGAGGGCACGCCGTAGTGTGGGACTACAGATTAAGTTCGATGAACTAGGGTTCTTTAATGTGCACCTGAACATAAGCACATGGGGTTCTCTGCATTTCGACCCCATCGAAATCTGGCCTCCGAGGCCGCATTTTACCGTTGAACTGCATCATAATTGCACATATCTGAAAAATAAGTCAATCAACTTCTGTCAATTAAGCCAAAAATTCTCAATCACATGCGTTTTGGATTACGCGTGCCATCACTGAGAATTAGGACGGGCTTATGCACGCGTGCATAGATACCTTGTTCTCAGGAATTTGCTTTGCCGTGCGAAACTCAAACACAAAATGCGCTTCAAATGACAGCTGTACACAGTAGGTAATCACTAACACTCTCACTGACCTTTGTGAAAAGAGTATTCCAAATCTAACGCAAGACTAACCACCGCCACAACAACTACGCAGTTGTCGCACAACGACCGCAATTTGACACGCCAGGCGAATACCGTGACGTAACTGTACCAGAGTAGTATGAATGTACAGCGTACTAAAATATTGCAGAACACATTGTGGGGCTAGCGTTCTGTTTCATATTTCGCGCGGTGTAGCGCTAGTTTCTCTACTCAGATAATCGAGCCTACGAGACGCCAAGAGCCACTGACATCGCTCTCGAAAGACCACCGTCACGTGCGAGGCCATGTTCTCTTGTTTCTTCGCACGATCCGCGTTGTAACGTGCGTATACACAACGGAGATGCCCGTTACCGCATGAGAAGCATTGTCATTGAAGGGCTAGCAGTTGAACAAATTCAGGCTCATCGTCATACTTGTGGTCAACGCTTAAATAATATGTGAACAGGTCTTAACGCCAAACCACTCAAGGAAGTCGACGCAACGAAGGCGAGAGAATCTGGCCTGCAGACTGCGGCCTCCCACAGTAACTATAAGAAATAAAGAAATCAGAGAGGAAAATTTTATCGGTGGCCGCTGTCGAAAGATGGCGCTACCTAAAAATTACACCATTTCCCGCTAAAGGGGACCATGAGGCGATGCGAAGCCGGAGTACTTGCACGATCGCGTTCCGTTGGCGTTCTTCGGGCATGCTACCGACCTCGCGTCGTGGAACGCGAAGAGGAACGCTACGCGCGTCTTGTCTTCCCTTAGCCTGGCCGTTAATTCTCACAGGGCGAGCGGGGAACGCAGTCGGCAGGCGTGCGAGAGGGGGGCAGCGTAGGAGAGAGAGGGGGAGGGGACGCGCATGCGCTGGTTCTCATTACGGCGTTGCGCAGGAGAGGATTTCGGCATGTGTAGCCCATGACCTCCATAAAAAGCTGGACGGCGCATCCCCTCTCTGCGAGGCGGGCGCTTGTGAAGCCACCGGAAGGTGCCCTGTTTGTCCCGGAAGCCGGCGTCCTTCTGTGCGTCTCAGTCGCGCAATTCAAATTTCTCGGGTGCCAGATGTTGTTATGATCGTTTTATTTTTATTTTTTTCAAACTCTCGATTACGCCTCACTTTAGACGCCGACGAACGCTACACGAAAGATGACAGACGCCGTGCCGACACCATCCGAATACGGCGGAGTGCTGCAACGTACAAAATGCGTAAAAAGTAATGCAACTTTGAGGTACTTACGCGTGAAATGTCTTCCATGACGACTTTTCCGGTCGATTCATACATTACTGCGCTGCAAGCAGAGGTATTTCTTTAAAAAAAGAAGAGAAAAGCTCTTTCCGGGACAAAAACGGCGGCTTCCGGTGCCTTCACGCCCGAGTGCGCGATGCGCCATCCAGCTCCTCCTAGTGGAGATCAGTGGTGTAGCCCGCGTTCAGAGGAGAGTGGAAGGGGAGGGGAGGGAGAGGGAAAGTGGAGAGGGGAGGGGTGAGGGGGAGTGCAGAGGGTATGCGCATGCGCAGTAAGGGCGGTCACGCCGCACACCACCACCACCACCGGATTGAACTCCGCCGTTATTATATATTTTTTTTTTTTTGACAAGCGTCTAGTGCCGACAACACTGTCGCCGCCGCCGTTGAAGAACGGTGAGACGCCGTGAGCTGGTGTATCACTGGCGTCTAAAATAGGTAGCTGCGCCTTAGTCGAAGCAGCTGTAGTGAAATATAAAAGAAAAATATAAGAGTATAATATTAAATATAACGATTCCAATTAACTACAGACGCCGCTTAGACACCGCAGTTGTACGTCCTCACCCGAAAGCGGAGAATGCGTGCATCAAGGCACCTTAATTTGTCCGCTGCCGTAACATCGTGTAGTTGTAAAGGCTTTCCAGATGTTAACTAGCGTATTTCGGCGTCTATTAATACACGACACTGTTGCAACGACGCGGAACGCGAAGAAATGCACACAAGAAACGCGCGCAAGCGCCTACAGCAGAAGGGGCGGTGCGACAAGAAAAAATCACAGCATATCCACGGAGTGAATGATGATGAGTGGGCGAAGCTGCGGAGGTTCATCGGTAAACCGTGAATCTTCCGTGAATTCTGCCCAGTACATCATCACCGACGTGAGATCGGGCGCGTTTATACTAAAGGTTCGATGAGTTATGACGACTTGCAGCTCACTTTAATTTTACATGTACGCTGTGAATTTTCATTGTTTAGAAAACCATTGCTTTAGAAAACATCTGGCGTCTTTCGTTAAGCAGCTGGCGTCTTTTCGTTTTGCTTTAGAAACATCTGGCGTTCTTCGTTTTGCGTTTAGAGAAAACATCTGGCGTCTTTCGTTGGTTATTTCATCAATCAACGGCGTTTTGAACAAAATTTTTATTGTTTAATCACGCACAGGAGAAATCTCACCGGCACTACCTTGGAGGTAAACAATGGCTGCTAATGGGAATGAGAGACAGAAGAAGTCGGCTTTTAGCTAACACTTACACTTCTACTTCTACTAACGTTTCCTACTGGAACATGCCAATGGCTGCTAATGGGGAATGAGAGACAGAAGAATTCGGCTTTTAGTTACGCGCACGCTGCGAATTTTTTATTGTTCAACAACGCACACAGGAAAAATCTCCCACCGGCACCACCTTGGAGGTCAAGATCTGGTACTAGCGTTACGACTGGTTACGCACTACGACTACTACGACTACGAGGGACGAACGGGTGCCGCTTTAAGGAGCTTCGCCCCTAAAAATTCGCACTGGTGCCACCTGGATCTTTCTTCGCCAAGAGGACGCCTCAAACCTCCCGTTCGCGCCACTGGGAAGTTGGTTCTAGTTCACTATAGGTATGTAAAAACACGTCTCTACGTACGCCCATCTTTAGTGAATTGTTCATGTATAGGTTGTATACATATGAATGAATATGTATTAAATTCAGTGAGTGTACGTACTATGTGTCTCCCTAGTGAATGTGTGCGTATTAATAAAATGTATACGAAGCTTGCGGTTTCCTTGAGAGAATCCATGAATGGGCCGAAATGCCATCAACGTACGCCGCCTCAGTCAGAAACAAACTTTTTTTAGTATCGTTGAATATCTCTAGATGGCCTCAGCTACCACCTACTTCACAGCTGTGGCGCTTCACACCCTACCTAGTGATACGTTGTGGAAGATCTATCTATCGAAAACTATGCTCTGCTGCGCGAGATTGTTTTGTTGCTACAGAATGTGCATTGTGGAGGCACATGTCGGGCCTATTGCCACGCAAACGCGTGCATAACATCGCTACACCGTGTGATGCTTCGAGAAATAAATACAGCAAGCCTAACGTAGTCTCGGGGTGAGAGCTCCTTTGCAGTATCCGTCTCTTTTAAAGTGAACGTCGTCTCGCTGGCCGAGCAAATGTACGAGTCCGTCCGTCCGTCTCTCGCGAGGGTTTTAGATGCGAAGCATCTATGGCGGATTTCAAACCGGTGCTGGTAGTGTTGTGCGGCGTGACTACCCTTACTGTGCATGCGCGAACCCCTCCACACACACCTCCTCTCCTCTCCCAATTTCCCCCTCTCCACCCCATGTCCCTCACCGCTTCCCCTCTCCCCCTTCCCTCTCCACACTCCCACTCCCCCTCACCACCACCTTCTCCCTTTCCCCCTCCACTGCCCCTCCACTTCACCTATCCATCCCTTCCCCCACACCCCCCTCCCCCATTCCCCTATCCCCTCTCACTCCCTTCTGAAACGCGGGCTCGACATGCCGAAACGCTGCTTCGCATCGCCTCATGGTCCCCCTAGCGGGCGATGGTGTGTTTTTCATCACCACAGGTTTGTCTGCTTGATTTATTGTCATATCTTTCGATATTAAGCTCAGCGGGACCGTTGTTTTTGTGATTACCAGTGCCGCATACTCTTTATCAGTCGAGAATCGATGCGCTCGCTAGGCCTAATTGCATTTCTCGCTCCGCTAGCCAGGTGTCAGCCATCTTGATTTTGACGGGGAGGAACTTTTCGCCGTGGCAAAAGGGAGGAACGTTCGTCCATTTAAAGAACATTGGGGACATCGCTGTTTCTCCCTTAAATGAGAGAGGGCTACTCCATTTTTTTAATTGTGTAGTATAGCTGGAACTCAGAACAGTGACATGCATGAGATACGCCACCGGCTGTGCGAGAAACGCCAAAGTCGAACGAAGTGAGTACCCGGCCTCAACCCATCCGTAATTCATGTGCGCTACAAATCACATCTGGTACTCATTCTGGCGGTTGTTATAGGAGGCGGCCACGATTTCATTGCAGTTTAAAACAGCATGCAACAAGGTGCTGCCTGTGACAGGGGAGTGAGCAGGAAAGCGAACGCCGTTTTTAACACGAAGGTGTTTATGTCGGGGACCACCAAGACCTCACTGACGCATTTCCGTCACCGAAATCACTTCGGTAAAATGCACACGATCAGATCACACAGCAAAACTACAAGCAGAATTCTGTTGAAGGGAGTCGATCTTACGACCTC